>NC_046155.1:173972809-174036804 GCF_011064425.1 Rattus rattus | reverse complement strand
ACAATGACAACCAACCAGAACTTCCAGGGACTAAGCCACTACCTAAAGACTATACATGGACTGACCGTAGGCTCCAACCTCATAGGTAGCAATGAATATCCTAGTAAGAGCACCAGTGGAAGGGGAAGCCCTTGGTCCTGCCAAGACTGAACACCTAGTGAACATGATTTTTGGCGGAAGGGTGGTAATGGGGGAGGATGTGGAAGGGAAGCCCACATAGAAGGGGAGGAGGAGGTGTTAGGGGGTTGTTGTCCCAGAAACCGGGAAAGGGAATAACAATTGAAATGTAAATAAGAAATACTCAAGTTAATAAAGATTAAAAAAAAGAGAGAGAAAAATAAAATCAAGAATGGACAAATGGGACCACATAAAACTACAAGGCTTCTATAAGGGAAAGGACACTGTCATTAGGACAAAACAACAACCAATAGATGGAGAAAAAATCTTTACCAATCCTACATATGATAGAGGGCTAATATCCAATATATACAAAGAACTCAAGAAGTTAGGCTCCAGAAAGCCAAATAACACTATTTAAAAATGGGGTACAGAGCTAAACAACGAATTCTCAGCTGAGAAATATCGAATGGCTCAGAAGCACCTAAAGAAAGGTTCATCAGGGGAATGCAAATACAAACTACCCTGAGATTCCATCTCACACTAGCCAGAATGGGTAAGATCAAGACTCAGATGAGAACAGATGCTGGCGATGATGTGGAGAAAGAGGAACACTCCTCCATTGTTGGAGAGATTGCAAACGGGCACTACCTCTCTGGAAATCAGTCTGGAGGTTCCTCAAAAAATTGGACATTCTACTACCTGAGGACCCAACTATGTGTCTTCTGGGCATATATCCAAAAAATGCTCCACTTTACAACAAAGACACAGGCTCCACTATGTTCATAGCAGCCTTATTTATAATAGCCATAAGCTAGAAAGAACCCAGATGCCCTTCAACAGAGGAATGGATACAGAAAATGTGGTACATCTACACAATGGAATATTACTCAGCTATCAAAAACAATGACTTTATGAAATTCATAGGCAAATGGATTGAACTAGAAAATATCATCCTGAGTGAGGTAATACAATCACAGAAAAACACACATGGTATGCACTCACTGATAAGTGGGTATTAGCCCAAAAGCTTGAATTTCCCAGGATACAATCCACAGACCACATGAAGCTCAAGGAGAAGGATGACCAAAATGCTGATGATTCACTCCTTCTTTAAAGGGGGAACAAAAATATCCATAGGAGGAGATATAGAGGAAATGTTTGGAGCAGAGACTGAAGGAACAGTCATTCAGTGCCTACCCCACATGTGGCCCATATATATACAGCCACCAAAACTAGATATGATTGATGCAGCTAAGAAATTCATGCTGACAGGAACCAGATATAAATGTCTCCTGAGAGACACAGCCAGAGCATGTCAAATACAGAGGCGAATGTTAGCAGGAAACCACTGAACTGAGAACAGGACCCCCATTGGAATCAGAGAAAGTATTGAAAGAGCTGAAGGGGCTTGCAACCCCGTAAGAAAAACAATGCCAGCTAACCAGAGCTTCCAGGGACTAAACCAATACCCAAAGACTATTCCTGGATTGACCCATGGCTCCAACTGCATATGTAGCAGAGGATGGCCTTGTTGGGCACCAATGGATGGAGAAGCCCTTGGTCCTGCCAAGGTTGAACTTCCAGTGTAGGGGAATGTGGGGGCGCTGTAAGAGGGAGTAGATTGTGAGGGGAACACCCTTATAGAAGAAGGGGAGGGGAGATAGGGGCCTTATATCTGTGAAACCAGGATAGAGAATAACATTTGAAATGTAAATGTAGAAATATATCCAATTTAAAAAGGGGGAAAGAAATGCAGACCCACACAAACACATATGAGAGAGAGAGAGAGAGAGAGAGAGAGAGAGAGAGAGAGAGAGAGAGAGAACATGACCTTGGGTAGTATAATTAATGAGGCAGGGGTGGAATTGGAGAAGCTGGGGAAGGTAAAACTGATCAAATTATGATGCATGAAATTCCAAATAATCATAAAAATTATTGTAAAAACAATTTCTATTTATCTGATTGTGAAGCTGTGGGATCTTCAGTCAATTGAGTTTTCAAGGTGTGTTGACACAGGATCCCATGATCTCATATTTTGGCTGAGTTATAAAAGGAAAAAATTAATACATTCATGGAATTGAACACAACATTGCAGGAAAAATGAATTGACTACAACTTCAAAAATACATTCTTACTACCTCAAAACAATATTTTTAAAGATAGAACTTCAATTACATTCACTGAGAGTAAGCCTCTTAACTCTTTATTGTATAGTGTAATTTATTTATGTGTTTGCTTGCTTGCTTGCCACAGGCCAGGCTATGTAACCCTACCTGTCTGGCAACTCACTGTGAAGAACAGGTTGGCATAGGATTCATGGAGATACAGTCATCTCTGCCTTCCAAGTGTGCCACTATGCCTGGCCAGTTTTCATTTTTACTTCTTAATTTCAGCCATCAGACCCAAAAGTAAAGGCTATATGAAATGATAACAATGGTTGCTCCAAGAGGAAGGAAAGGGTTACTGTGACATAAGTACATATTTGTGTACACAAAGTTACTTGCCATGTGGAATATGTATAATTTCATACTGCAACAAGTGATTATCAGTAGTATTTACTACAATAATTAGAGAAATACCTTATTATCTGGAAAGGAATTTCAAATAAGAGTCTAGGGGAAACAAAGCATCATATACCCATGACTAATTCCTGTATGGTGGGCAAAAGTAAAATTTACCTATGAAGCCCGGAGTTCAAAGCACACTGTATGCATAGGAAACATGGTGATCTCCTGTGGAACAGAGAGTGTGTTTTCTAGAGTCCTATTCAGTGCTCAGCCTGTTTGAATGGCTGTGATGAAAACCACCACTACAGAAGAACTAACTTTTAATGACTTTCCAGCTCCCAGAGTGGACTCTCTGGTGTAGCTTAGCTTGGGGAAAGGTATGTCCTCAAAGGCACCTGGCCTAATCTACTTAATAAGTTCACCAGGAGACTCGTTTTAAAGGTAGAAGACTGACATATTAATCCTCTGGGTACCCCAAAAGGATGTACAAAAAGAAGGCCATCAACACCTCAGGTACAATGGGGGGGGCAACACCTTTAGGAAGTAGACATGCTGTCGTTCTGTGTGCAGTTTAGCTGTGGGTGTGTTTAGGAAGCCTTCCCAGCACATTGGGTCTGTGGGATGGAGTTGCCTCCAGTGAGGATGCCAAGACACTCTTGCCTGAGACTCAGAGGGAGGTACGAACACCATGTCAATATCCCCATAACCCAGCCTCCTTATGCGGACTGTGATCTTAGCAGATATTTTGTATCATTAAATACATGTCCTCATTCTTATTTTCTCTACATCTCTTTACCTTCACACACATTTACCATTTTCTAATCTTTATCTTAGCATGTGTTCTAGCACGTGTTCTAGATGTACTGCTCTAGGACCCCATCTTCTCATCTTTTCACAAGTATTTGCATTGGCCATCTGCCATCTACATTTAATTGCAGATACAGTCTCCCGTGCCCAGGGCAGTGCACAGTCTCACAGGGGCTTATTCTTCACAAGGTACTGACGACTTTCAAGCTCCTTTCTCCAGTCATCCCTCTTAAAGCGCATCCTCTTTCCAGTGTGGTCAGGATGTTACAAGTAAGTTCTGAGCTGCCACCTTAGCTTGCAGACTGCCTTGCTCTGTGCTTGGACTGGTTCTGGGTTCACATTTCTTTATATATCTTGACTATGATGTCTTCGTGTGGCTCCTCTCTGGGCGTGTCTATTCATAGTGTGTTTGGACTACTATTTCCTCTGTAGGTTTGGGAAGCATCAGTTCTGTTGGTTAAGGTGTCCATGCCTGTAGACTTTCTCTCACCATGCTCTACCTAACCTTGGGTTGGTTGAGTACAGCCCACAGGTCTGAACACACTCATTCCTTTCTTTACATACACCTCAATGTATTGTGTTCTTGATGTCGTCCCCCAGCTTAGAAATTCTTCTCAGCTTGGTCTCATCTGCTTCAGTTTTCAGCCATGCTTCTGATTTGATTGAGTGGCTCTGTCATCTGCCAAGTTTCTGTTTGCTCCCAGAGTTCTAATTATCTTACCAAGTTTCTCCTTTGTGTCTTTTAATTGCCCCCTCAATTGCTGACCCTTTTATCCACTCTACCAACTTTCTTATATGGGGCCTGAAATGCTCTGTTCACACCTTTCATCATACCTAAGGATCCTCTGTCCACTAGTACTCTGGGATGGATTTTATAGATTTCAGCAGCCCTTTTCCTTGATTCTGGTGGTACACTGTTCTATTTGAATGTGTGCTGTCAGCAAATGTTTTCTCATACATGTGTGTAGATGTG
This sequence comes from Rattus rattus, assembly GCF_011064425.1. Classification (NCBI taxonomy): domain Eukaryota; kingdom Metazoa; phylum Chordata; class Mammalia; order Rodentia; family Muridae; genus Rattus; species Rattus rattus. Next base: position 174,032,397 of record NC_046155.1, on the reverse strand, counting down.
TGCATGTGCATGTGTGTATATGTGTATGCACATGTGTTTGCACATTGTTGGGGTGCATGTTTCTCTTTGGTTTTTAATTCTCATTTTGTCTGTCCATTTTGCCTCTTTTATTGCAATCATATCTGCCAGTGTGTTGTCTTCAGCTGAATTTTTGTTTCCTACTGCAGTATGTGGGGTGGGGAGGGAGAGCTACAGCAGTAATTGACAGTCAGCCCAGCTTAACCTGAAGCAGAACAATTGTGCTTCACCTGTGGTCCCAGTAAGGTCCAGGGACAGTGGAAGTAGAGAGCCTTGTCTCCGCAAGCCTTTCATCCAGACTGCTTACCCAGCTTAAAGGCATAGGTCTCATGTTCCTTTGACTCTATATTCCCAGCCAGTGGATGGTAGGGAGTTACTTCTCAGTCTGTTTATTCAGGGGATTCATGGAGACTCAACCTCAGGCTTTGGGGGTCCCATTTCTACTTCGTCTCCACAGCCTGTGATGCTTTGACATTTGCACCTATGATGCATCCAGACCCTAGGCACATCCATGCAGCTTGCCCAGTTTCCCTTCTGTTTACCTGAATATGGATTGTGTATATTGCCTTGTGTTGAGATCTGTGCATAGAAGAGGCCAAGGCCATTTCCAGCTTTCTAAATTTTTCAGGAAAGTATTCTGGGTGGGTTCATTCCCTCCCCATTCATAGCTGAGTGACAGTGGGCCTGGGTCTCGTGGATGTGACATACTTTGTACAAACAACCTATCCTGCCTGTCTTGTGACCTGATTTCAACATATTTGGGTCCATCCTGCTCCCTGTTTGGTAGCATGGCCATATCTAGGATCTTGATCTGAAAAGCCAGCCTTGGAATAAGGATCTGCTTAAGGGTATAGATTTCTACCTGCATATGAGGAGCACATAACTGAGCCAGAGTGATTAAGGTTGCACTTGAATGCTGGCTGACCTTGATTAGCTCCAGCACACAGCTCAACTGGACTAGAACAGAGTCACTGAGATGCTCAATGTCCCCAGCCAAGACCTAGGTCTGTAGTGCTGCTTCTTGTGTGCAAAGAGGTGTCACTCTGTGACCACATCTCAATGCTTTCATCTCTCAGGATCAGTGCAAATTTTCATCTCTGTATCTCCCCAATATGTATCAGTTTCATTGGTACTATGCTTGAGAATGCCAAAGTGATCTTTCATAAAGGCATATCAAATATTACCCTTGCATGTCTATGTTATATTACTTGGCAAGACACTTCAACTCCTGAACTGATTTTGTTTCTCTATTATGCCATGAATGCTGGTTTGTCTAGAAAATTCTTTCTTTAAGATTTTGTTTTGTACAGTTGGATTGTTAGGTATAGTTTTACCCTCTTTATTTCAGGAACCTTTACAAGTTGTGGGAACCTCATTATCCCAAACACTGACATTTGGCTCAGAAACTAAAGTTAGAGGCAGGGAGCTCAAAGTCTGTACCTGGATAGCTTACATAGGTGATTGTTGAAACAATGCTTATCCTAATAGAGTTTTGTAATAGAATCCTAATCAAGGTTAGAACTGCTAATACATGCTTGTTGTGTGCTATAATGTTCTATAGAAATGTCAAATAACTAAGAATACATTTGTTTAGAGAGGAAGTACAAGGACAATAGCAAAGCCTGCATCCACATGGAGAGATCGTGCAGCATTTATCTTTCTGGGACAGAGTTACTTCCCTCAGGATGGTTGTTTGTAACTCCCTCCATTCACCTGCAGACTTCCTGAATGATATTTATATATGATATATGATCTCACATTTTTATTATCCATTCATCAGGTGATGGGCATCTAGTATGTTCCAAATTTCTGGCTATTATAAACAGAGCAGCAGTGAACACAGATGAGCAGATATCTCTCTGGTAAGAATTGTTAGGTATATGCCCAAAAGGTGTATAGCTGGGTCTTGTGGTATTTCTATTCCCAGCTCCCTGAGGAACTGCCACACTGATTTCTAAAGTGACTCTACCAGTTCCCATTTCCACCCTCTCCCTTCATCCTCCCAAGCCTGTGCTGACATTTCTTTATTTGATTCATCTTGTCCATTCTGACTGGGCTAAGTTGAAATCTCAAAGCAGTTTTGATTTGCATTTCCCTGGTGACTAATGATGCTGGACATTTTTCAAAAGTGTTTCTCAGACTTTCATTTTTTAAAAAATCTCTACTCAATTCTATACTATTTTTAATGGATTGCCTTCTAGACTTTTCACCTTTTTACCTCTTTACAATGTGCATTTAATCATATGATAAAAATGTATACTGGTTCTAACACTAAAGTGTTAGGGGCAGGGCACGGTTCCATATGTTTACTTTTCTTGGATATCTTATTTACATTTCAAATGTTATCCCCTTTCCTTCCTCTCCCATACTCTGTCTCTTCTCCCCTGGCTTCTATGAGGATGACCCCCCTCCAACCCACTCACTACAACCTCAACTCCCTGGCATTACCCTACATTGGGGAAATGAGCCTTCACAGGACCAAGGACTTTTCCTCGTATTGATGCTGGACAAGGTCATCCTCTGCTACATATGTGGCTGGAGTCATGGGTTCCTCCATGTGTACAAATTGGTTGGTGGTTTAGTTCCTGGGAGCTCTGGTGGAGTCAGGTTGGTTGATATTGTTGTTCTTCCTATGGGGTTGCAAACCCCTTTGGCTCCTTCAGTCTTTAACTCTTCCATTGAGAGTTCCCTTGTTTAGTCCAATGGTTAACTGCAATCATCCTCATCTATATCAGAAGAGCTCTGCAGAGCCTCTCAGGAGACACCCATATCTGGCTTCTGTCAGCAAGGACTTCTTGGCATCAGCAATAGTGACTGGGTTTGGTGGCAGCATTTGGGATGAATCCCCAGGTGGAGCAGTCTCTGGATGACCGTTTCTTCAGTCCCTGCTCCACTCTTTGTTATTTCCAGCTTCTAACTATTAAGTAAAGCTGTTATGAATGTAGTGGAGCATGTGTCTTTTTTGTATATTGGAGCATCATTTGGGTATATGCCAAAGAGTGGTATAGCTGGGTCCTGAGCTATATATATATATATGACCAATTTTCTGAGGAACTACCAGACAAATTTCCAGAGAGGTGGTACAAGTTTGCAATATCATCAATAATAGAGAAATGTTCCTCTTTCTCCACATAGTGGCCAGCATCTTCTGTCACTTGAGTTTTTTTAATCTTAGCCATTCTGACTGGTGTGAGGTAGAATCCCAGAGTTGTTTTGATTTGCATTTCCCTGATGACTAAGGATATTGGACATTTATGTGTTTCTCAGCCAATTGATATTCATCAGTTGAGAATTCTTTGTTTAGCTCTGCACTCCATTTTTAATAGGATTGTATGATTCCCTGGAGTTAAAATACTTGAGTTTTTGTTATATATTAGATATTACCCTTGTATCAGATGTAGAATTGGAAAGATTCTTTTCCCAATCTGTTGGTTGCCATTTTGTCCTATTGACAGTGTCCTTTACCTTACAGAAGCTTTGCAATTTTGAGAGGTTCCATTTGTCAATTCTTAAGCTTAGAGCATAAGCCATTGTTTGGTTCAGGAAATTCTCCCATTTACCTATGTGTTCAAGGCTCTTCCCTCCTTTCTCTTCCATTAGTTTGAGTGTATATTGCTTTATGTGAAGGTCCAAGATCCACTTGGATTTGAGTTTTGTGCAAGGAGATAACAATGAATCACTTTGCATTTTTCTACATGCTGACCTCCAGTTGAACCAGCAACATATGTTGAAAATGCTGTCTTTTCTTCATTGGCTAGCTTTAGATCCTTTGTCAAAGACCAAGTGACCATAGCTGTGTCAGTTTATATATGGGTCTTCAACTGTATTCTATTGATCTACCTGCCTGTCTCTGTACCAATACCATGCAGTGTTTGTCACTATTGCTCAGAAATACTGCTTGAGGTCAGGAATGGTCATTCCCCCAGAAGTTCATCTATTATTGAGAATAGTTTTTGATATTTTTGGGTTTTCTGCTTTTTCAAATGAATTTGCCAGTTGCTTTTTATGATTCTATGAAAATTTGAGTTGGAATTTTGATGCGGATTGCATTGAATCTGAAGATTGCTTGTGGCAACATGGCCATTTTTAGTATATTAATCCTGCCAATACATGAGCATGAGAGATATTTCCATCTTCTAACATCTTTGTTGGTTTTTTTCTTAAAGAGTTAAAGCTCTTGTCATACAGATATTTCCCTTGTTTGGCTAGAGACACACCAAGGTATTTTATATCATTTGTGGCTATTGTGAAGGGTGTCATTTTCCTAATTTCTTTCTCTGCCTGTTTATCCTTTGAGTAGAGGAAAGCTACTAACTTGTTTGAGTTAATTTTATACCCAGCCACCTTGCTGAAGTTGTTTATCACCTGTAGGAGTTCTCTGGTGGAACTTTTGGGATCACTTAAATATACTAGCATATCATCTGCAAATAGTGATATTTTGACTTCTTCTTTTCCAATCTGTATCCCCTTGATCTCCTTTTGTTGTCTCATTGCTCTGGCTAGAATTTCAAGAACTATATTGAATAAGTAGGGAGAGAGTGGGCAGACTTGTCTAGTCCCTGATTTTAGTGGGATTGCTTCATTTTTCTCTCCATTTAGTTTAATGTTAGTGACTGGTTTGCTGTATATTGCTTTTACTATGTTTAGGTATGGGCCTTGAATTCCTTTTCTTTCCAGGACTTTTATCATGAAGGGGTGTTGGATTTTGTCAAATGCTTTCTCAGCATCTAAAGAAATGATCATGTGGTTTTGTTCTTTCAGTTTGTTTATATAATGGATCACGTTGATGGTTTTCCGTATGCCTGGGATGAAGCCTACTTGATCATGGTGGATGATTGTTTTGATGTGCTCTTGGATTCGGTTTGCCAGAATTTAACTGAGTATTTTTGCATCAATATTCATGAGGGAAATTGGTCTGAAATTCTCTTTCTTTGAAGGATCTTTGTGTAGTTCATTATAAGCATAATTGTGGCTTCAAAAAAAATGGTAGTGTTCCTTCTGTTTCTATTTTATAGAATAATTTGAAAGTATCAGTATTAGGTCTTCTTTGAAAGTCTGATAGAACTCTGCACTAAATCCATCTGGTCCTGGGCTTATTTTGGTTGGGAGACATTTAGTGACTGCTTCTATTTCTTTAACTGTTATGGGACTGTTTAGATGGTTTATCTGATTCTGATTTAACTTTGGTACCTTGTATTTGTCTAGAAAATTGTCTATTTCCTCCAGATTTTCCAGTTTTGTTGTGTATAGGCTTTTGTAATAGGATCTGATAATTTTTTTAATTTCCTTAGTTTCTGTTGCTATCTCTCCATTTTCATTTCTGATTCTGTTAATTTGGAAACTCTCTTCCCTCTGATTAGTCTGGCTAAAGGTTTATCTATCTTGTTGATTTTCTCAAAGAACTAGCTCCTGGTTTTGTGGATTCTTTGTATAGTTCTTTTTGTTTCTACTTGGTTGATACCAGCTCTGAGTCTGATTATTTCCTGCTGTCTACTCCTCTTGGGTGAATTTGCTTCTTTTTGTTTCAGAGATTTCAGGTATGCTGCCAAGCAGTTAGTATATGCTCTCTTCAATTTCACTTTGGAGGCACTCAGAACTGAGTTTTCCGCTAAGCACTGCTTTCATTGTGTCCCATAAGTTTGTGTATGTTGTACCTTCAATTTTATTAAATTCTAAAAAGTCATTAATTCTGTTCTTTATTTCTTCTTTGAGCAAATTGTCATTGTATGTGTATGGGGGCTTTCTGTTGTTTTTGTTAACCTTAGTCCATGGTGATCTGACAGAATGTATGAGATTATTTCAATCTCCTTGTATATATTGAGGCCTGTTTTGTGATCAAATATATGGTCAATTTCTGAGAAGGTACCATGAGGTGGTGAAAAGAAGTTGTATTCTTTTGTTTTAGGATGAAATGTTCTATAAGTATTTGTTAAATCCATTTGGTTCATAACTTCTGTTAGTTTTTCTCTGTCTCTGTTTAGTTTCTGTTTCCATGATCTGTCCATTGATGAGAATGGTGTGTTGAAGTCTCCTACTATTATTGTCTATGGTGCAATGTATTCTTTGAGCTTTAGTAAAGTTCTTTTATGAATGTGGGTGTACTTGCATTTGAAGCATAGATGTTCAGAATTGAGGGTTCATCTTGGTAGATTTTTCTTTGACGATTATGAAGTGTCCTTCCTTATTTTTTGATAACTTTTGGTTGAAAATTGACTTTATTTGATATTAGTATGGCTACTCCAGCTTGTTTCTTGGGACCATTTGCTTGGAAAATGTTTTTGAGTCTTTTATTCTGAGGTAGTGTCTGTCTTTGTCACTGAGGTGTGCTTCCTGTATGCAGCAAAATGCTGGGTCTTCTTTACATATCCACTCTGTTAGTCTATGTCTTCTTATTGGGGAATTGAGTCCATTTTTAATGAGAGATATTAGAGACCAATGACTTTTATATCTTGTTGTTTCTGTTGTTAGAGGTGGAATTATATTTGTGTGGCTATCTTCTTTTCAGTTACCTGAAGTTAGATTACCTTTTGGATCTTTCTAGGATATAGTTTCCCTCCTTGGGTTGGAGTTTTCCTTTAGGGCTGGATTTGTGGAACTATATTGTGTAAATTTGGTTTTGTCATGGAATATCTTGGTTTCTCCTTCTGTGTCAATTGAGGGTTTTGCTGGATATAGTAGCCTGGGCTGGCATTTGTGTTCTCTTAGGGTCTGTATGACATCCGTCCAGGATCTTCTGGCTTTCATAGTTTCTGGTGAGAAGTCTGGTGTAATTCTTATAGGTCTGCCTTTATATGTTACTTGACTTTTTTCCCTTACTGCTTTTAATATTTGTTCTTTGTTTTGTGCATTTGCTGTTTTGACTATTATGTGATGGGAGGAATTTCTTTTCTGGTCCAATCTATTTGGAGCTCTGTTTGCTTCTTGCATGTTTGTGAGTATCTCTTTCTTTAGGTTAGCGAAGTTTTCTTCTATATTTTGTTGAAGATATTTATTGGCCCTTTAAGTTTTGAATCTTTACTCTCTTCTATATCCATTATCCTTAGGTTTGATCTTCTCATTGTGTCTTGGATTTCCTGGATGTTTTTGGGCTAGGAGCTTATTGCATTTCACATTGTCTTTGATGGTTTTGTCGATGTTTTCTATGGTATCTTCTGCACCTGAGATTCTCCTTCTATCTCTTGCATTCTGCTTGTGATGCTTGAGTCTATCAGTCCTGTTCTTTTTCCTAGGTTTTCTGTCTCCAGGGTTTTCTCCCCTTGTGATTTCTTTATTGTTTCTCTTTCCATTTCTAAATCCTGAATGGTTTTGTTCAATTCCTTCACCTGTTTGGTTGTGTTTTTCTGTAATTCTTTCAGAGATTTTTATGTGTCCTGTCTAAGGGCTTCTACTTGTTTACTTGTGTTGCCCTGTATTTCTTTAAGAGAGTTATTTATGTCCTTCTTAAAGTCCTCTATCATCAGCATGAGATGTGATTTTTAAATCCAAATCTTGCTTTTTCTGGTGTGTTGGGATAGCCAGTATTTGCTGTGGTAGGAGAACTGGGTTCTGATGATGCCAAGTAGTCTTGGTTTCTGTTGCTTAGTTTCTTGTGCTTACCTCCTGCCATCTGGTTATCTCTGATGTTAGTTGTTCTTGCTGTCTCTGACTAGATCTTGTCTCTCCTGTGGGCCCATGAGCCTGTGAGCCTGTGATCTTTGGAGTGAGCACACTCCTGGCAGACCAGCTCTCTGTGGGCAGCTTTTGGGTCTGAGAGCTATGGAACAGCCTCAGTTCTAGGTGCAGATGGAGACCAGAAATGTCCCATCCCAGGCACCCTGTAGTTTCAGTGTCCTGTGCACTCCTGGCATGTCTCTCTTTAAACAGTCAATGGAAAGTGGAGTCCCACCTGTGTGCTGTGGGCTTAGGAGGGAGAGTTCTCCTGGCAGACCAGCTCTCTGTGGGCAGGTTTTGTGTCCTAGGGCTGTGGTACAGCCCTAGCTCTGGGTGCAGATGGAGTTCAGAAGTTCCTTAACCCTTACTTTTCTACCCTCAGGCTCTCAGAAATAATGGAATCCAGTTCCTGGAAGGGTCACCCCTAATCCATAGTGCATATTTCAGTACAGTCTCCCTGTGCTTCTCTGACAATCACTGTATTTATGCACCTAGTACATTAATTTTAACATCACAACATGCATTTATATTTGCTTGGTTTGCCTTATCCTAGAAGAACAATGAAGGCTTCATTAAGATAATGTTTCCAAGAGACCTGATTTCTGGATTCTTCCTCCTGTCAGAAGTTTTCATTGGACTCATGGGAAACTTGCTCCTCTTCATACTATACATGTACATCTTAATTCAGCCTCATCAGAAGAAGCCTGTAGATATGATCTTCACACATCTAATGCTTGTCAATGTTTTGAGCATCGTGTTCAAGCTGATACCAGATGTCATGAAATTCTTCGCAGTCAGGCTCCTTTTCCAGGATGTTGCATGTAAGGCAGTTTTGTATGCATACAGTGTTACTAGGGGCCTTTCCCTCTGTACTATCTTGCTGCTGAGTGTATTTCAAGCCATCACTGTTAGTTCTAACCATTCCAAGTGGGCATGGCTTAAATCCAAGCTTGAGTCATGCATTTTTCCATCACTCCTCTTCATCTGGATCATCAACTCGTTTCTCTATCTTCCCATGGTTGAAAACATAAAGGGACGAATCAACTTCACTGTTGTGGCTTCTAGGTATTCCCAGATGTACTGCCAAAGTAGCCAGGTTCGTTATCACTCCACCATGTCACTTGTAACTGCACTAATAATTAGAGACATCTTGTTTGTGTTTCTCATGATGTGGTCCAGCCTCTACATGGTGAGCCTTCTATTCAGACACAACAGGAGAACACGGCATGTCCACAGTTTCAGTGTGTCTCTCCATGCATCTTCTGAAAAGAGAGCCACCCACAGCATCCTTCTGCTTGTGGGTTTCTTCATGTTTTTCTATTGGTCAAACACTTTTGTTACCTTCTATTCACTTTACCAACCCAAGAGCAGTCCAGTATTGGATCTGATTAGTGGAGTTTTATCTTCAGGTTACCCAACTGTCTGCCCTTATGTTCTATTGAACAATAGAAAACTTATTTCCAAATTCATTTCTTCCTTTTCAGACTTTAAATGTACCTTTTTTACAAGAGGATGTCATGGCTAATCTGACACTCCAAACTGACCCCCACCTTCGTGGATTCCTTACCACATGAGCAAAATAGCCATAGCATGCCTGAGTATCTAATATTTAGGTAGTAGGAATTGACTAATAATGCTTTTTATTGAGACAGGGCCTCCTGTAGGATTTTTATGATTTATTTCTTATCTTTTCTTAATATGTGAGAGTCAGATCACCTGGAACTAGAGTTATAGTCAGTTGTGAACTGCCATGTGGGAATTGAACCAGGTTCTATGGATGAACACCCAGGGTTCTTGACTGCTAGGCTAACTCTCTAACCACATCGAGTTTTACAGATGGTGTTTTAGCATGCGATTTTTTTTTTTTTTTTTTTATTAACTTGAGTATTTCTTATGTACATTTGGCAAACATCCCTTCCCCCCCTTCCTTATGGGTGTTCCCTCCCCACCCTCCCCATTGCCGCCCTCCCCCGACAGTCTAGTTCACTGGGGGTTCAGTCTTAGCAGGACCCAGGGCTTCTCCTTCCACTGGTGCTCTTACTAGGATATTCATTGCTACCTATGAGGTCAGAGTCCAGGGTCAGTCCATCTATAGTCTTTAGGTAGTGGCTTAGTCCCTGGAAGCTCTGGTTGCTTGGAATTGTTGTACATATGGAGTCTCAAGCCCCTTCAAGCTCTTCCAGTTCATTCTCTGATTCCTTCAACGGGGGTCCCGTTCTCAGTTCAGTGGTTTGCTGCTGGCATTCGCCTCTGTATTTGCTGTATTCTGGCTGTGTCTCTCAGGATCGATCTACATCCGGCTCCTGTCGGTCTGCACTTCTTTGCTTCATCCATCTTGTCTAATTGGGTGGCTGTATATGTATGGGCCACATGTGGGGCAGGCTCTGAATGGGTGTTCCTTCAGTCTCTGTTTTAATCTTTGCCTCTCTCTTCCCTGCCAAGGGTATTCTTGTTCCCCTTTTAAAGAAGGAGTGAAGCCTTCACATTTTGATCATCCGTCTTGAGTTTCATTTGTTCTAGGCCACTAGGGTAATTCAAGCATTTGGGCTAATAGCCACTTATCAGTGAGTGCATACCATGTATGTCTTTCTGTGATTGGGTTAGCTCACTCAGAATGATATTTTCCAGTTCCAACCATTTGCCTACGAATTTCATAAAGTCGTTGTTTTTGATAGCTGAGTAATATTCCATTGTGTAGATGTACCACATTTTCTGTATCCATTCCTCTGTTGAAGGGCATCTGGGTTCTTTCCAGCTTCTGGCTATTATAAATAATGCTGCGATGAACATAGTGGAGCACGTGTCTTTTTTTATATGTTGGGGCATCTTTTGGGTATATGCCCAAGAGAGGTATAGCTGGATCCTCAGGCAGTTCAATGTCCAATTTTCTGAGAAACCTCCAGACTGATTTCCAGAATGGTTGTACCAGTCTGCAACCCCACCAACAATGGAGGAGTGTTCCTCTTTCTCCGCATCCTCGCCAGCATTTGCTGTCACCTGAGTTTTTGATCTTAGCCATTCTCACTGGTGTGAGGTGAAATCTCAGGGTTGTTTTGATTTGCATTTCCTGATGATTAAAGATGTTGAACATTTCTTTAGGTGTTTCTCAGCCATTCGGCATTCCTCAGCTGTGAATTCTTTGTTTAGCTCTGAACCCCATTTTTTAATAGGGTTATTTGTCTCCCTGCGGTCTAACTTTTTGAGTTCTTTGTATATTTTGGATATAAGGCCTCTATCTGTTGTAGGATTGGTAAAGATCTTTTCCCAATCTGTTGGTTGCCGTTTTGTCCTGACCACAGTGTCCTTTGCCTTACAGAAGCTTTGTAGTTTTATGAGATCCCATTTGTCGATTCTTGATCTTAGAGCATAAGCCATTGGTGTTTTGTTCAGGAAATTTTTTCCAGTGCCCATGTGTTCCAGATAGCATGCGATTTTTAAGCCTTAATATCAAAAGAACAAAGAACTAATAACAAAATTTTCATATCCATATCTGTTTAAATTTTATGTTGAATGTATATGGTATTATACTTAACTTTATCTGCTTGTTTGAATTCTTTCAAATATAGAGAGTAGAAAATTTACTTCTGTATTTATGATTGATCTTCTTCTATAAAATTGTACTTCCCTAGGGAAATTTTATGTATTTGATAAATATGTCCTAAAGGGTTCTGGATACTATTTTCCTGAAAGAAAATTAATAACTGAACAAAAAGACACAAAATGTGAACTAGAAGATTGTACTATATTTATAGTACGGAAAAGATTTGTCTTTATGGAGGAGATAGCTCAAGGGGCAAAAGCACTTACCATACAAGTATGATAAATAGAATTTGCATCCTCAGAGCCTATGTAAATGCCAAGTGGACATTTTAGAATGCTTATTTTAGACCCCAAATGTAAGAGACTAAGAATCCCAGAGGAAGCTACATAGCAAGACTTGCCATATCAGTGAGCTCAGGGCTTGACTGAAAGAACTTTCCTCACTGAATAAAGTAGAAGTACAGTGGAAAATGTTTCCTATGGACCTATATGTGCATGTGTTCATATATGCATATTTACTTATGTGAGTGCATCACACACGCAAACCTTTATACATGCCTTCATAATGATGACCACACCTGTATTCTATGGATGCCTTTGTAATTTTAAGTCCAGCCTAAAAAATTAATTTCAACTAAACGTGTTTTTATGACCCATATTCTTCATCAGGTATACATGACTCTCAGTTTCCTGTCATCGTTTGTTTCAAATATTTAATTTGAAAAATTCATTGAGCCTTCTGTTCTGCTTTATCATCCTGAAAAGTCCACTCTGTTTAGTCCATAATTCTACTAAATGCTTTTAGGATACAATAGAGCTGATTTGTAATTTGAATAACTCCACAGTTGTTTTACTTTTTAACTGTAGCCAATAGTTTCCATGTTGGCCATATATTCTTTTTAAGATTTATTTATATTTTAATTATATGTATATGTATGTGTCCTGAGTGAGTATATATGCATGGGTGAGTGAATGGCCAGCACTAGCCAGATAAGGACATTGAATCTTTGGAACTGGAGTTACATTAGTGAGCCTCCTGACATGAGTCTCGAGAACTGAACTCAGGCCTTCTGAAAGAGCAGTGCAGGTTCTTAACTGATGAACCATCTCTCCAGCTCCTTATGAAGTTCTTGGATAGGAATTTGTTTGGTTGTTCAGTTTTCCGTTGCCTTCCATCTCTCTGTGATATATCAGGATACATGACACCACTGACTTCTTTTTCCTTTGAAGAAGTAAAGTTTTCTTTATGAGTTATGAAAATTACACTGTAACCATCAGGAAATTTTTGTACTTTTTATGTAAAATTTAAGGTTCTTTTTCCTATTTCTGTGATTATTGTCACTGGCTACATGATGGGTGTTGTATATAATCCATCAACTCTCTTGACTGATATAGATATTTTCACAATATTCTGCTGAGCCATGAAACAGAAGACCTTTTCACCTCCCATTTTCATCCTGTCTTTCTGTTATTTATTGTTTTCAAGTAGAAGACATTAATGTCTTTGGGTAAGTGTACTCCTATGTGTTTTATTATGTTATTTATGTATAAATCTTTTGGCTTCCATTTTACTAATGTCTACCCATATATTTACTATTTATTTTCACTTACTAATTTGGGGATTGACTGACATGATGTTTCTCAGAAGTTAAGGTACATTGACTTAGTTATTTGTTTCCTCCTAACATTTAATGACATCCTTAATATTTATAAACTTCACTCTTTTTCTTTATAAATATATATATTTTATATATTTCTTTTTTAAAAAAGATTTATTTATTCCATATAAATACACTGTAGCTATCTTCAGACACACCAGAGGAGGGCATCAGATCTCATTACAGATGGTTGTGAGCCACCATGTGGTTGCTGGGAATTGAACTCAGGACCTCTGGAAGAGCAGTCAGTGCTCTTAACCACTGAGCCAGCTCACCAGCCCATATATTTCTTTACTTACATTTCAAACATTATTCCCTTTCCGGGTTTCCTGTCCATAAGCCCCCATTCCTTCCCCTTCCCCTCCCTATACGGGTATTCCCCCTATACATCCCCCTTCCCTGCCCCATTCCCAATAGTTTATTTTTCCATCTTTACTGAAAGTCTTCTTTTCCTCAAATACTTGACCAAATATCCTTTAAGTTTTCTAAGATCCTCATCACTGGAGGGAAGGATGTCTATACAGCCATAAAACTGACTTTCCTCATATCTGATAGCAGATTGAGAACAAAAAGTTAAAGGAAAAGATTATAATTCACCAGTGTTTGCCAGCAAGCAGTCAGCCCCTGCTCTATCTTCCAAGTCCTTCCCTCCATTCTACATCACCCTATCCACTCCTTCTCTATTTCCCTTCAAAAATGAGCAGGTCTCCCATAGATATCAGCCAAACTTGGCATACCAAGTTGCAGTAAGACAAAGCACCTCTCCTTGTAGGAAAGCTGAATAAGGCAACCCTGTAGGAGGAAAAGGGACACAAAAGCCAGCAAATGGGTCAGAGTTTGCCCTTGTTCATAGTATTAGAAATCTCACATGAAGACAAAGTTACACAACTATAACATATGTACACTTTGCAGGTTCCCTGGTTGTCTGTTCAGTCTCTGTGAGCTCTTATAAGCCCAGGTTAGTTTATTCTGTGGGTTTTCTTGTATCCATGACCCTCTATCTTCTACAATCTTCCCTCCCCCTCTTCCACAGGATTCCCCAATCTCTGCCTAATGTTTAGCTGTGGGATCCTGCATCTGTTTCCATAACTTGCTGGATAGAGCCTCTATGATGACAATTTGGCTAGGTACCAATCTATAAGTATAGCAGAATATCATTAGGAATCCTTTCATTAACACCAACCTCAGTTTGCTTCCATTGTAGATCTTCAGGCCATCCAGCCTGTGGGTCCTGGCACTCCAGACAGTGTCAGTGGTGGGCTCCCCCTCGTAGCATGGGTTTCAAACTCAACCAGTCATTGGTTGGTAACTCCCACCTTTTCTGCACCATCTTTAGCCCAGCACATCTTGTATACAAGAAAAATTGTCAGTTGAAGGTTTTCTGACTGGGTCTCTATCCTTGTCCCTACACTGGAAGTTTTGCCTGATTACAGGAGATGGCTAGTTCCTGCTCTGTATCTTCCTTTTGTGGGAGTCTTAGCTATTCTCACACTCACAGATTCCTGGGAGTTTCCATTGCACTAGGTTTCGTTGTACAAGGTCCTCGACACCAAGAGGACGCTTAATTCCAGTTGTCTCTCCTGGTACTTTCTTCCTCTATCCTCCTCCCATCTGATCTCTCCCATGATGTCTATTCTATTTCCCCTTCCCAGGGAGATCTATGTATCCCTCCTAGAGCCCTCCTTGTTACTTAGCTTCTCTAGGTCTATGGATTGATTGTGGCATGGTTATTCTTTATTTTACAGCAAATATCCACTTACAAATGAGTACATACCATGGTTGTCTTTCTGGGTCTGGGTTACCTCAGTCAGAATGATATGTTTCCAGTTCAAACCATTTGCCTGCACATTTCATGATATCATTGTTTTTAAGAGCTGAGTAATGGTGGGCGGAGTTTAGGGGAATGGAAGAAAATAAAATTAAACTAAATTTTAAAAAAGAGCTGAGTAATATTTTGTTGTGTAAATGTACTACATTTTCCTTATTCCTACCCATTCTTCAGTTGAAAGCATCTAGGTTGTTTCAAGTTTCTGGCTATTCCTAATAAAGCTGCTAGAAACATATTGAACAATTGCCTTTCTGGTAGGGTGGAGGGTCCATTGGGTATATGCCCAGGAGTAGTATAGTTCAGCCTTGAAGTAGATTTATTCCCAATTTTCTAAAAAACCAAAGTGATTTCCAAAGTGGTTATACACGTTTACACTCCCGCCAGCAGTGGAGGAGTGTTCCCTTGCTCCACATCCTCTCCAGCATATGCTATCACTTGTGTTATCGATCTTAGCCATTCTGATAAGTGCATGATGGAATCTCAGAGACATTTTGACTTCCATTGCCCTGATGGCTAAGAAAATTTTATTACTATTATTTTAGTTAGTTACAGTCCACCCATTGCTCCCTACAGTTTTTCATCCCATTCCTCCTCCCCCTGCCTCCAAGAGGAAGCCCCACCACCAGACCTTCCTCGTCCCTGGGACCTCAGGCCTCTCAAGGATTAGGCACACCTTCTCCCACTGAGGCCAGACCAGGAAGTCCTTAACCTCATACATGTCAGGTGCCTCTAACAAGCTTATGTAGCTGATAGCTAAGAATTTTGAACATTTCAGTGCTTCTCAGTCATCTGAGATTCCTCAGTTAATATTTCTCTATTTATATCTGTACCCCATTATTAATTGGATTATTTGGTTTGTTGATGTCTAGTTTCTTGAGTTCTTTATATATTTTGAAAATTATTGCTTTGTCAGATGTGAGCTTGGTGAATATCCTTTCCAATTCTGTAGGCTTGACTATTATCCTGCTGACATTAGCCTTTGCCTTACAAAAGCTTCTTAGTTTTGTGAAGACCTCATTTATTAATTGTCTATCTTTGTATCTACACTATTCGTATTCTATTCAGGAAGTTGTCTCCTGTGCCAGTGTTCAAGGCTAATTTTCTCTCCTTTTAGGTTCAGTATATCTGGATTTATGTTGATGTCTTTGGTGCACTTGTACTTGATTTAAATGCAGGGAAATAGATATGAATTTATTTGCATTCTTCTACATGCAGATGCCCAGTAAGAACACACCACTGTTAAAGATGCTTTCTCTTTTTCTTCAAAGTATAATTTTGAATTCTCTTTTTCAAAAGTCAAGTGTCCATAACTATGTGGATTTACTTCTGGGCCTTCTGTCAATTAGATTCCATTGATAAAACTGTTTTCATGACAATACAGCTCAGCAGTAGAGCTTAAAATCAGGAATGGTGATACTTCTGGAACAAAAGTCCCTCCAAGGACTGCCTTTTCTGTATCTCAGAAGTTTGTTCAGTTATCATTAGCATTTGATTCATTATTGGCCATTTCTTTTTTCCTCCTTTTGCTTTGATATACTTTGGCCGTTTGTTTTCTTTTTTTTGCTGAGAGAGAGAGAGAGAGAGAGAGAGAGAGAGAGAGAGAGAGAGAGAGGAGAGAGAGAGACAGCATTACAAATGGTCAGTGCTTTCTAATTTTTTCCGTTTGTCCATTCTTTTTTTTTTTATCTTCCTTAATTGAGTATTTCTTTTTTTCTTTTCTTTTTTGTTTATCTTTATTAACTTGAGTATTTCTTATTTACATTTTGTTTGTTATTCCCCTTCCCAGGCTCCAGGCCAACATCCCCCTAACCCCTCCCCTTCCCCTTCTTTATGGGTGTTCCCCTCCCCCTCCTCCCCCCCTTACCCCCCTCCCCCCAACAATCACATTCACTAGGAGTTCAGTCTTTGCAGGACCAAGGGCTTCCCCTTCCACTGGTGCTCTTAGTAGGCTATTAATTGCTACCTGTGAGGTTGGAGCCCAGGATCAGTCCATGTATAGACTTTGGGTAGTGGCTTAGTCCCTGGAAGCTCTGGTTGCTTGACATTGTTGTTCATATGGGGCCTCAAGCCCCTTCAAGCTCTTCCAGTCCTATCTCTAATTCCTTCAAGGGGGTCCGGTTCTCAGTTCAGTGGTTTGCTGCTGGCATTCGCCTATGTATTTGCTGTATTCTGGCTGTGTCTCTCAGGAGAGATCTACATCCTGTTCCTGTTGGCCTGAACTTCTTTTACTTCATCCATCTTGTCTAATTGGTGGATGTATATGTATGGACCACATGTGGGGCCGGCTCTGAATGGGTGTTCCTTCTGCCTCTGTTTTTTGGTTTTTTGGTTTTTTGTTTTTTTTGGTTTTTTTTTTTTATTAACTTGAGTATTTCTTATTTACATTTCGAGTGTTATTCCCTTTCCCCGTTTCCAGGCAAACATCCCCCTAACCCCTCCCCCCCCTTCTTTATGGATGTTCCCTCCCCATCCTCCCCCATTGCTGCCCTCCCCCAACAATCACGTTCACTGGGGTTCAGTCTTAGCAGGACCAAGGGCTTCCCCTTCCACTGGTGATCTTACTAGAATATTCATTGCTACCTATGAGGTCAGAGTTCAGGGTCAGTCCATGTATAGTCTTTACTTCTGCCTCTGTTTTAACCTTTGCCTCCCTATTCCCTGTCAACGGCATTCTTGTTCCCTTTTTTTTTTCTTTTTTGCTTTATTAATTTAAGTATTTCTTATTTACATTTCGATTGTTATTCCCTTTACCTGTTTCCGGGCCAACATCCCCCTAACCGCTCTCCTTCCCCTTTTATATGGGTGTTCCCCTCCCCATTCTCCCCCAATTACAGCCCTCCCCAAAACAATCAGGTTCATTGGGGGTTCACTCTTAGCAGGATCCAGGGATTCCCCTTTTATTGGTGCTCTTACTAGGCTATTCGTTGCTACCTATGAGGTTGGAGCCCAAGGTCAGTCCCTGTATAGTCTTTGGGTAGTGGCTTGGTCCCTGGAAGCTCTGGTTGCTTGACATTGTTGTTCATATGGGGTCTCGAGCCCCTTCAAGCTCTTCCAGTCCTTTCTCTGATTTCTTCAACGGGGGGCCTATTCTCAGTTCAGTGGTTTGCTGCTGGCATTCGCCTCTGTATTTGCTCTACTCTAGCTGTGTCTCTCAGGAGAGATCTACATCCGGCTCCTGTCGGCCTGCACTTCTTTGCTCCATCCATCTTGTCTAATTGGGTGGCTCTATATGTATGGGCCACATGTGGGGCAGGCTCTGAATGGGTGTTCCTTCAGTCTCTGTTTTAATCTTTGCCTCTCTCTTCCCTGCCAAGGGTATTCTTGTTCCCCTTTTAAAGAAGAAGTGAAGCATTCCCATTTTGATCATCCGTCTTGAGTTTCATGTGTTCTGTGCATCTAGGGTAATTCAAGCATTTGGGATAATAGCCACTTATCAATGAGTGCATACCATGTGTGTTTTTCTGTGATTGGATTACCTCACTGAGGATGATATTTTCCAGTTCCATCCATTTGCCAATAATTTCATAAAGTCATTGTTCTTGAAAGCTGAGTAATATTCCATTTTGTAGATGTACCACATTTTCCGTATCCATTCCTCTGTTGACGGGCATCTGGGTTCTTTCCAGCTTCTGGCTATTATAAATAAGGCTTCTATGAACATAGTGGAGCATGTGTCTTTGTTATATGTTGGGACACCTTTTCAGTATATGCCCAAGAGAGATATAGCTGGGTCCTTAGGAAGTTCAATGTCCAATTATCTGAGGAACCTCCAGACTGATTTCCAGAATGGTTGTACCAGTCTGCAATCCCACCAACAATGGAGGAGTGTACCTCTTTCTCCACATCCTTGCCAGCATTTGCTGTCACCTGAGTTTTTGATCTTAGCCATTCTCACTGGTGTGAGGTGAAATCTCAGGGTTGTTTTGATTTACATTTCCCTTATGATTAAAGATGTTGAACACTTCTTTAGGTGTTTCTCAGCCATTCGGCATTCCTCAGCTGTGAATTCTTTGTTTAGCTCTGAAACCCATTTTTTAATAGGGTTATTTGTCTCCCTGCTGTCTACCTTCTTGAGTTCTTTGTATATTTTGGATATAAGGCCTCTATCTGTTGTAGGATTGGTAAAGATCTTTTCCCAATCTGTTGGTTGTTGTTTTGTCCTAACCACAGTGTCCTTTGCCTTACAGAAGCTTTGCAGTTTTATGAGATCCCATTTGTCAATTCTTGATCTTAGAGCATAAGGCATTGGTGTTTTGTTCAGGAAATGTTCTCCAGTGCCCATGTGTTTGAGATGCTTCCCCACTTTTTCTTCTATTAGTTTGACTGTATCTGGTTTGATGTGGAAGTCCTTGATCCACTTGGACTTAAGCTTTGTATAGGGTGATAAGCATGGATCGATCTGCATTCTTCTACATGTTGACCTCCAGTTGAACCAGCACCAGTTGCTGAAAATGCTATCTTTTTTCCATTGGATGGTTTTGGCTCCTTTGTCAAAAATCAAGTGCCCATAGGTGTGTGGGTTCATTTCTGAGTCTTCAATTCTATTCCACTGGTCTATCTGTCTGTCTCTGTACCAATACCATGCAGTTTTTATCACTATTGCTCTGTAATACTGCTTGAGTTCAGGGATAGTGATTCCCCTGGAAATCCTTTTATTGTTGAGAATTGTTTTAGCTATCCTGGGTTTTTGTTATTCCAGATGAATTTGCAACTTCAACACCCCACTCTCATCAATGGGCAGATCATGGAAACAGAAATTAAACACAGACAGACAGACTAAGAGAAGTCATGAACCAAATGGACTTAGCATATACTTACAGAACATTCTATCCTAAGACAAAAGGATATACCTTCTTCTCACCACCTCATGATACTTTCTCCAAAATTGACCATATAATCGGTCATAAAACAGGCCTCAACAGATACAGAAAGATAGAAATAATCCCATGCATCCTATCAGACCACCACAGGCTATAGGTGGTCTTCAAAAATAGTAAGGAAAGAACGCCCACATATACAGGGTAGATGAACAATGCTCTACTCAATGATAACCTGGTCAAGGAAGAAATAAAGAAAGAAATTAAAGACTTCTTAGAATTAATAGAAAATGAAGGTACAACTTACCCAAAATTATGGGAAACAATGAAAGCTGTCCTAAGAGGAAAACTCATACCTTTGAGTGCCTGCAGAAAGAAATCAGAGAGAGCATATGTCAGCACCTTGACAGGACACCTAAAAGCTCTAGAACAAAAAGAAGCAAATACACCCAGGAGGAGTAGAAGGCAGGAAATAATCAAACTCAGAGCTGAAATCAACCAAGTAGAAACAAAATGGACCATAGAAAGAATCAATAAAAACAAAAGTTCGTTCGTTGAGAAAATCAACAAGCTAGATAAACCCTTAGCCAGACTAATGAGAAGACACAGAGAGTGTGTACAAATTAACAAAATCAGAAATGAAAAGGGAGACATAACTACAGAATCAGAGGAAATTCAAAAAATCATGAGATCCTACTACAAAAGCCTATATTCAACAAAACTTGAAAATATGCAGGAAATGGACAATTTCCTAGACAGATACCAGGTACCAAAGTTAAATCAGGAACACATAAACCATTTAAACAGCCCCATAACTCCTAACGAAATAGAAGCAGCCATTAAAGGTCTCTCAACCAAAAAAGAGCCCAGGTCCAGATGGGTTCAGTGCAGAGTTCTATCAGACTTTCATAGAAGACCTCATACCAATACTATCCAAACTATTCCACAAAATTGAACAGATGGAGTGCTACTGAATTCCTTCTATGAAGCCACAATTACTCTTATACCTAAACCACACAAAGACCCAACAAAGAAAGAGAACTTCAGACCAATTTCCCTTATGAATATGAACACAAAAATACTCAATAAAATTCTGGCAAACCGAATCCAAGAGCACATCAAAACAATCATCCACCATGATCAAGTAGGCTTCATCCCAGGCATGCAGGGATGGTTTAATATACGGAAAACCATCAAAATAATCCATTACATAAACAAACTGAAAGAACAAAACCACATGATCATTTCATTAGATGCTGAGAAAGCATTTGACAAAATTCAACACCCTTCATGATAAAAGTCCTGAAAGAATAGGAATTCAAGGCCCATACCTAAACATAGTAAAGCTATATACAGCAAAACCAGTTGCTAACATTAAACTAAATGGAGAGAAACTTGAAGCAATCCCACTAAAATCAGGGACTAGACAAGGCTGCCCACTCTCTCCCTACTTATCCAATATAGTTCTTGAAGTTCTAGCCAGAGCAATCAGACAACAAAAGGAGATCAGATTGGAAAAGAAGAAGTCAAAATATCACTATTTGCAGATGATATGATAGTATATTTAAGTGATCCCAAAAGTTCCACCAGAGAACAGCTTCAGCAACGTGGCTGGGTTTAAAATTAACTTAAATAAATCAGCAGCCTTCCTCTACACAAAAGAGAAACAAGCTGAGAAAGAAATTAGGGAAATGACACCCTTCATAATAGTCCCAAATAATATAAAATACCTCAGTGTGACTTTAACCAAGCAAGTGAAAGATCTGTATGATAAGAACTTCAAGCCTCTGAAGAAAGAAGTTGAAGAAGACCTCAGAAGATGGAAAGATCTCCCATGCTCATGGATTGGCAGGATTAATATAGTAAAAATGGCCATTTTACCAAAAACGATCTACAGATTCAATGCAATCCCCATCAAAATACCAATCCAATTCTTCAAAGAGTTAGACAGAACAATTTGCAAATTCATCTGGAATAACAAAATACCCAGGATAGCTAAAACTATCCTCAACAATAAAAGGACTTCAGGGGGAATCACTATCCCTGAACTCAAGCAGTATTACAGAGCAATAGTGATAAAAACTGCATGGTATTGGTACAGAGACAGACAGATAGACCAATGGAACAGAATTGAAGACCCAGAAATGAACCCACACACCTATGGTCACTTGATTTTTGACAAAGGAGCCAAATCCATCCAATGGAAAAAAGATAGCATTTTCAGCAAATGGTGCTGGTTCAACTGGAGGTCAACATGTAGAAGAATGCAGATCGATCCATGCTTATCACCCTGTACAAAGCTTAAGTCCAAGTGGATCAAGGACCTCCACATCAAACCAGACACACTCAAACTAATAGAAGAAAAACTAGGGAAGCATCTGGAACACATGGGCACTGGAAAAAATTTCCTGAACAAAACACCAATGCCTTATGCTCTAAGATCAAGAATTGATAACTGGGACCTCATAAAACTGCAAAGCTTCTGTAAGGCAAAGGACACTGTCATTAGGACAAAACAGCAATCTAAATATTGGGAAAAAGATCTTTACCAATCCTATAGCTGATAGAGGGCTAATATCCAAAATATATATGAACTCAAGAATTTAGATTTCGTAGATCCAAATAACTCTATTTATAAATGGAGTACAGAACTAAACATAAAGTTCTTGGCTGAGGAATATCAAATGGCTGAAAAGTACCTAAAGAAATGCTCAACATCCTTAGTCATCATGGAACTACAAACTAAAACAATCCTCTAATTCCACCTCATGCCAGTCAGAAGACTAAGATAAAAACTCAGGTGTCAACAGATGCTGGTGAGGACTTGGAGAAAGAGGAATACTCCTCCTTTGTTGGTGGGATTGCAAACTAGTACAACCACTCTGAAAATCAGACTGGAGGTTTCTCAGAAAATTGGACATTGCACTACCTGAGGACCCAGCCATACCACTTTTGGGCATATACCCAAATGATGCTCTAACATTAAGCAAGGTCACATGCTCCACTATGTTCATAGCAGCCTTATTTATAATAGCCAAAATCTGGAAAGAATCCAGATGCCCTTCAACAGAGGAATGGATTCAGAAAATATAGTACATCTACACAACGGAGTACTACTCAGCTATCAAAAACAATGACTTCATGAAATTCATAGGCAAATGGATGGAACTACAGAATATCCTGAGTGAGGTAACACAGTCACAGAAAAAGCACATCATATGCACTTACTGATACGGGGATATTAGCCCAAAAGCTCAAATTACCCAAGATACAATCCACAGAAGCTCAAGAAGGATAATCAAAGTGCAGATGATTCACTCCTTCTTAAAAGGGGGAACAAAAATATTCATAGGAGGGGATATGGGGACAAAGTTTGGAACAGAGACTGAAGGAATGGCCATTCAGAGTCTGCCCCACATGTGCTCCATATATATACAGCCACCAAAATTAGATAAGATTGATGAAGCTAAGAAGTGCATGCTGACAGGAACTGGATATAGATGTCTCCTGAGAGACATGGCCAGAGCATGTCAAATACAGAGGGGAATGCTAGCAGCAAACCATTGAACTGAGAACAGGACCCCCATTGGAGGAATTAGAGAAAGTATTGAAAGAGCTGAAGGGACTTGCAACCTCATAAGACCAACGAGGCCAACCAACCAGAGCTCTCAGGGACTAAACCACTACCCAGAGACTATACATGGTCAGACCCATGGCTCCGCTGCATATGTAGCATAGGATGGCCTTGTTAGGCACCAAGGGAAGGTGAAGCCCTTGGTCCTTCCAAGATTAGACCCCCAGTGAAGGAGAATGTCAGGGGGGATAAAAGGAGGTGTTGGGAGGGGAACACCCTTATAGAAGAAGGGAGGGTGATGTAATATGGTGCTCATGTTCAGGAAACTGGGAAAGGGAATAACATTTGAAATGTAAATAAAAAATATTCAATTAAAAAATAGTAAATTTTGAAAAACTGCAAGAGGTCATTAGGAAAATCCATCTCAATTTTTAGAACACTTTACAAAGACTTTATTTCAAAATAATATACACTAATCTAGACCCTGAAAACTCAGACTGTAAACATTTTCTGATGACCTATTTCTTTTCCCTAAGACCTAAAAGACAAACTTAGAAAGCTAGAGATGTGGCCCCTAACTCCACAGGCAGAAGTTTTGGTGGTGGTCTTTAAGGTGTACCATGGGAGAAATGAGATGTCTTGCAGACTAAAATACCATATGCAGGAAAAGGCTGTCCAATCAGCCTCAGCCACTGCCCGGAACTCCTGGTCTTCTAAGACTAAGAGACCACAATTCTCCTGCTACAAATGTGGTCAACAAGGTCACTGGGCAAAGGCTTGCCCTAATTTCTGCAAGTCAAGGGGCCATGTCCTAGGTGTCATCAGGAGGGGAACTGAGCTATCGGTTGCCTTTATGTTGTGCAGGACAGTGGGACATCATGTCCAGATAACTCTGCAATGGATCTCCTAGGCTTGGCTAGAATGACTGAAGGGACCTGAGTTCCCTGAAGCTAACCACTGCCATCACCAGCAGGGAGCCCTAGGTAACCATCATGTTATGTGGGCAGCCCATTTCCTTCCTCTTGGACACTGGGGCCATTTACTCATTTCTAATAGAGTTTGGGGGACCCACTTCTCTCTCCCATTTCCCCATTGTTGGGGTGGGAGGTAACCTTACCTTCCTCACCAAACCCCACTGCTTAGCTACATTTTTCGGGGTGTACCTCTCACTGATTCCTTTTTGGTAGTGCCAACATGCTCTGTCCCCTTACTGGGAAGGGATCTTCTAGCTAAGCTGGGAGCCTCTAGTTTGCTCCACCCATTTGCTTAAACTCAAGCTCACCTGCAGCCCTTCTGCTCCTTCTAACCAGCCAACCTACTAACATGTTGCTCCCTTTATCAGCTTCTCGGGTAAACCTCTGAGTCTGGGAGGTCCAGAACCCCTCTGTTGCTAAACAGTCCTTCTGAGTAGACTCTGTAAACTGCTTTCTCTGTCTTTTTGTCATGGCAAACTGTTTTAAGACATCCAGGACACATTCTATAGGACAAATTCTTCCTTCTGCTCCACAAAAAGCTTATCTTAAAGAATGTTCATGGGGTTGGGGATTTAGCTCAGTGGTAGAGCGCTTGCCTAGCAAGTGCAAGGCCCTGGGTTCGGTCCCCAGCTCTGAAAAAAAGAAAAAAAAAGAATGTTCATGTTGTTAATTCATATTATTTCTTTTGTAAACTTATAAGCTATAGGAAACCCCCTCAAACCCACCTCTCATGTACCAAATAGACTCCACACAGATAACTACATCTACCTAAAGTTCCCACTTACTACCTATTCCAAAGGGTGGGACTCTCTGGGTTTCAAATGTACATCTAAAATAAATTTCTTTTCTCCCAAACAGGCTTAATCTTATTCTCTGCCTATAATAAATATATGTGTGTTTCCACATCTTGTCAAGTTCAGGCACTTACTACACCCAGGACAGCTCCAGAGAAGCCACCTCCACATGTTCAATCTCCTCTCACAGACACAGATGCTTCTATTGGACCTGTTCCTTCTGACCTGTCCTCAGATGGTTTCACAGACCCTGAACAACAACGAAACAGTCAACTCTAAAACTGGACAAACATCCCATACTCATTTTTTTCTAGGTTCCCTAGAGACACATCACCCCAAAGCAAGCAGAAAGTAGTCAGAGATCACAATGTCCCTATTCCTGCTCCACCATTGCTTCTAATTTTTCCTTTTTAATTAAACCAAAATGGGGGAATTTTGAGCTCCACCCCACAGCTACCTGGCAACAGCCAGCTATGCTTGACCCCTCCTTTTTCTCTTGCTCTTTCTCTTTGCTCTTTGCTTTTCTTTTGCCCTCTTCCCCTCTGTCCTTTCTCTCCCCATCCACCACCTTCCCTCCACGTGCCAATGGCCAGCCTCCTTTACTTCTCCCCCCTTCTACTCTTCTTCTCTCATTAAACCTCTCCACATGGAACCATGTTGGCTTGATGTGTTCTGTCTGGACACTGGCCGAGATTTAAACCTTAACACACTTGCTATAGAGCTATAGGTAATCTGAAACTAAGATTGAGTATGGGTATGGGTGGGTGGGACAACAAGCCACCTACTCTCAGGTAAGTGGAGCATAAGGCCTTGGGCATGAGGATGACAAGCAGGACAGACTTTGGAATGCTAGAAAAGGCCTGCAGATGTGAATATGGTAAATCCAGAAGGACAGAACCACTGTACTGTGCAGGGTCACAGTATGCTCTATCAGGGTGATACATTTAGGAAACATGTAAATATTCTGCCAAAATGGCTCTTTTCTGGGTTGTACCTTAGGTAGGCAGCCATATCCCCAACACAGGAGAGCACAGAAGCAGGGGTGGGGGATGTATTGGCCTCAAAGTCCTGGTTCAGTCTCTAACTTCAGCATTCTGAATTCCTGTTTTCTTGTCAGTACAAAGACTTCTGGCCCACTAAAGATGTGTGGTATGGGCATAGACTGGGGCTTTGGAAAAGTGTGAGAGCTAAAACCACAGGGGTTTCAGTGAAAAAGGGAAGTAAAAATCGGGACCACATAGAGGAAGGAGGTGTCCTAGAATAGTGTGCTAAGAAAATACTGTGATGTATATTCTGCTGATATTTCAACATCAAATATTACCACGACTTGAAGAGAATACTTAAATTGGAGTGGTGAGGGACGCAGAAATTACTTTAGGAGGTTCACTGGGCCTAAGGAACCCACAGCCTCAGGGCATCAGCTGAGTGACCCTTTCATTTCTTCCTAGTTCTCTTGGCCGTCTGCTCTCTACTCTGCAATTCCAACCCTGATGACCCACTGGTGCCAAAAATAGCCCGTACCAACAAGGCAGACAGAGAGAAATACAACAGACTAGCAAGGGAGTGGACACAGAAACATGCTATATAAGTGCCTCAAAGGCTCCATGGGAGACACTGTCCCAAGAGAAGCTTGCCAGACAGAGTGGCCTTCCTGTAAAGCTCTGAACTACTGGCTAAGGCACTCACAGAACACGCTCTGGTTACATACATGTTGACACTCACTTCTCTGGCTGCAGCATGTTGTTGCCATTTTCACCCATTGTGGCCTTCACAGTACCACACCTTTGATGCCAAATCAGCAACCATCATTATGGTATACAGTCTTCCTGGTTACACTAGAATCAGTCTAGGGCCCCGTCTGTGTACATGTCTCTGGGAAACCAAGCCATGCATGCCTATGCCTCCCATACGTGTCTTCAAATGGTGCCACTACTCACTGTGGCACTATATAGGGGCCCAGTCTGCTTCCTGATTATATGCCCTTTGTCTTTAGTGCACAGTGCTTTCCTGAGGGCTAAGGGCAGAGTGGGCTTTATTCATACTTTGTCTGCCACAGAGGCAGCCACAGAATCATGTCCTCAGGAGTGCAAGTGTATCCTGGAGGCTCCTGGAAATTGGAAGAACATCACCTGGAAGTGCTTATGCCATTTCCCAGTGCCTTCCTCATAGTGCTGTATGCTGCTTTTCTCTCCTTGTAAACACCAAGTAAGGAACATCAGGGCATATAAAACATGTAACACCCCAAGAAAAAGGATGAAATTCTCAGCCATCAAGAGATTCAGGTTATGCTTTTTATGTATTGAGACTTCTACCCTACTCCCAATGGAAACATACCATGAAATTCAAGTACTAGCCATTCACAGACTGGAACACAAGGAAGGAAGGAAATGGAAATAAAAAGGAAATTCCTTCCTGTGACAAAAATTATATACCCAAGGGTGCAATAGTGGTATGTCTGCTTTAAAGATAACCAATCGCTGTCCAACTGGACTTATGTTCTGCCCAATAGAGGAAATTCACACCTGAAACTTGAAACCTAGCCAGCGTTTAACCACTTCCTTCTAACAAACATCCAGTTTTTGCATTGTTTTGGAGGGGTTTTTTTGTTATGTTTTGTTTTGCTTTGTTTGGTCTTGTTTATCCTCGTTTTGCATGCATTGATGGTTTGTCTAAATATTTGTCTGTGTGAGAGTGTCAGACTCCTTGGAATTGGAATTGCAGGCAGTTGGAAGCTGCCATGTGGCTACTGGCAGTTGAACCTGGGTCCTCTATAACCTTTGTCTTAACCACTAAGCCATCTCTCCAGCCCCTGGGTTGTTGTTGTTGCTTTAACATAGTATATATAACTAGGTATCAGGTTCAACGAGTGAGTACCATCAGTAGACTCCTCATAGCCCATTCACACCTTGCCCAGTTGCTGTCCCTGATGCTCTCTGCACACTAAAAACATATATGACCCTGATGGGCTTTAGTTCTTGGCCATTCATTCCACCAAATCTCTGCTAAACTGAATTTGCATTTTCCATCTCTATTTGTACATCTAATCTGATATCTGAAATGTGATCTGAAACGTTTTTTTCAATAGAATAAGGCCAGATATATGACCCCTGAGAAAAGCACATCAAATCCCTTGAAGTGCTTCTTTGGTTTCCCTTCCCAGTGCCTTAGTTACTTTTCCACTGCTGTAAATAGACACCAAGACCAAGGCAACTTATCAGAGAAAGCATTTAACCTGGGGCTCATTTGCAGAGGATTAAAGCTCATGACCATCATGGTGTAGAACATGGCAGCAGACCCGCAGACAGCACTGAAACAGTAGCCGAGAGCTCACATCTGATTCATCAGTCAGAGGGAGCTAGGGAAGGGACATAGGAAGTGTTGAAGGGGGAGCTGGAGGGAAAGAAATTATGTAAATAAAGTACTTATCTTAGTTAAGGTTTTATTGCTATAAAGACACATCATGACCAAGGCAAATCTTATAAAGAAAACATTTAACTGGGGCCAGCTTACAGTTTCAGAGGCTCAGTCCATTATCACAGCATCCAGGCAGACATGGTGCTGGAGAAGGAGCTCAGAGTTCTGCATCTTGATCAGAAGACAGCTGCCAAGAATGAAACTCTTATTCCACACTGGGCAGAGCCTAAGCATAGAGACCTCAAAGTGCACCCCCACGATGACACACTTCCTCCAATCAGACCATACCTCCTAGTAGCACCACTTTCCAGGGACAAAGCATATTCAAACCACCACAGTACTCATGTATAAAAAATTCTGAGCAGAGAGGTGGGCTCTAAAAGGAGTTGGGGGTTGGGCTGCAGGGGGAGACATGATCAAAATGTTATATGAAAAAATAAATTAAAAAGTCTATATATTGTGTACTTTTTTACTAGTATATGTGTATTTAGATACACTAGCCATCAAATAAATCCAATTCAGGTTGGAGAGAAGGCTCAGTGGTTAACAGCACAGGCTCTCCTTTCGGAGGGTAGGGGGTTCAGTTCCCAGCACCCACATAGCAGCTCAGAACTGTCTGTAACTCCAGCTCCAGGGGATCTAATACCATCACACAGACACACAGGCAAGTAAGATACCAATGCACATTAAATAAAATTATATCTTATAAATAAATAAATGCAAATCTAGACTACAGTGATATTCCATCCTACCTCAGTCAAAATGATATCACTTTCACCCTTGCTTTCATCCTTCCAGCCCCTCCCACCTGTGCTCTCTGAAACCCCTCCCATGATACCTACTCTCTAGCTGATAGCCTCTTTTTCTCTATTATTATTATTTACATATATGTGTATACACAAGTACATATTGTCTTGTATGCCATCAGAACATGTATATGTTTATATGTATATATATAACATGCAAAGAGCCCATCCCTAAACAGAGAACTCCAGACAATTAATGACTGCTTGGAGAAGAAGAACTAGCCTTTCCCAGGTATGAACTCCCCCAACCCTCCATTATGGGTAGTCCAATGTAGAATGGTCAGCTATGAAACCATATACATGCAACAATAAACGATCTTTTAAATAAATTAATGTAAGTCAGTAAATAAACAAACAAAAGACCTACTTTGTGACTCAGCTATAGCACTCTTTGTCACTCAAAGGACTCCACAGAAACATAGATGGGAAAGTGCTTTCTACAGAAGCATGAGAACCTGAGTGTAATCCCCAGCGCCCAGGAAAAGACCAATTCACAGGGCATGGGCTTGTAACTGCAGCTATAGGAATGTGAAGACAGTAGGATTTCTGGTCCTCCCAGGACAGTCAGCATAAACTAACTGATGATACACAGGAACCACAGAAGATCTTGTCTTGGGAGAGAACAAGGAAGAGGGCTCAGAGGGCTCATAAATGATGTCAGGAAGGATAATAAGGAAGAGCACTGTGAGTGCAAACTACTAGACATGACATGGCTATTGCAGGGAGGAACTCCCAGCACCTATAGTGACCTTCATAAAATCAACACTTTAAAATCCCAGCACAGCATCCAACGACTGATGGAAACAGATACAGAGACCCACAACCAAACATTACACAGAGTTTAGGAGTCTTGTGGAAGAGTGGGGGGATAGGATTGAGGGAGCTGAAGGGGTCAAGGACACCACAAGACAGACAGTCAGGTAACCTGGGTCCATGGGGGCTCCCAGAGACTGAAACACCAACCAAAGAGCATGCAGGGGCTCGACCTAGCCCCCCTACACATTTGCAGCAGATGTGCAGCTTGGTCTTTCTGTGAGTTCCCTAACAATTGGAGCAGGCCTGTCTCTGACTGTGTTGCCTGCCTTTGGATCCCCTTCCCTTAGCTAGACTGACTTGTGTAGTCTCAATAGGACAGGATGTGTGACTTGATGTGCCAGCATGGGTTGGTATCTCTGGGGGTTTCTTCTTCTCTGAGGAGAAGGGGAAGTATAATAAGGGGAGGGATTTGTGAGGATTGGACTGGGGAAGGGGCTGAGATCAGAACATACATACATACATAAATAAATTCCATAAATATATTCCAGTATGGGGACCACTCATATGTCCAAATCCCTTAATAATAAGCTATTGAGAGTTGATGGCATCTGATTAAGAGAGAGAGAGAGAGAGAGAGAGAGAGAGAGAGAGAGAGAGATTATTCTTTAAGGGTGTGGCCTCAAGTAAGTTGCCCATGTTCCAGATATCACAAATTGGACTCATTGAACTTTTTTAAGCAAACATGAACCTGAGAAGGGGTGAGAGAAACATCTGAAAGAAATTAGGAGAGGAGTGAGGAATGATCAAACCACGATGTATGATTTTTTTTAAAGAATTAATGAAAAAATTTGAGAGGCTAGAGAGATGGGTCAGTGGTTAAGATGACTTACTGCTCTTGCAAAGGACCCAGGTTCAGTTCCCAGCATGCCCATAGTGACTCACAATTGTCTGTAACTCCAGTTCCAGGATATCTGGCTTTCTTTTCTGACCCCCACCTACTCCAGCCACAAGCATGGTACATTGACTCAGACAAAACATTCAAATATATAAAATAAAAAACATAAGAAAAGAGTTCTGAGAGAATCATTAGATGGCTCATTAGTTAAGAGCATTTCCTGTACTTCCAGAGGATACAGGGTCAGTTCCCAAAACCCACATGGAAGCTCATAACAACCAAGTTTGGTTTTGATTCTTTGTTTTTGTTTTGGAGAGAGGCAGGAGAAGGAGACAGACAGAGACAGACAGACAGACAGACAGACAGACAGACAGACAGACAGAGACAAAGAGTCAGAGAGATGGAGAAATAACATGAAGCTGAGTGGGTAGGGCAATGAGGAGAATTCTGGAGGAGTTAGTAGAAAGGAAAAGAATAATCAAAATATATTGTATGAAAAAAGGCTACACAGTAAAAGCCTGTCTCAATAATCCAAAACAATGATTATTATATTATTATCGTTGTTGCTGTTGTTGTTGTTATCATTATTATTATTATTATTATTATTATTGTTATTATTATTATGTTTAAACACCAAGCAGGGGATTAGAGAGAGGCTCATGAAGTCTCAGTTGTACTTTGGCACTTGTTGGCTACTATGAGAGGAGAGGCATTTTCTTTAGAGCTCTGGCCCCAAGCAGACTGTTCACTCCGCAGGGAATGGTTTCATACACAAGATCACATGACCACACTGAGTGGATGAAATGAGTTACAAGTTTTAAAAAAGAAAGCACATGATGTTAAGAAAGAGGTGTGTTGGCCTGAATCTTGCTAATCCTGGCCCACAGCTCCCTGCTCCCAAACCCCGTGGGATAGAGAGCTCATCGCCCAGACAGGTGGGCACTCATGACTCTGCAGGGCAGGAGAGACCTCCAGAACTGCCCACTCTTGCCCACATCCCTGGCACAAGAGAAAACTGTATAGGGCCTCTGGGAACAGGAACATAGGAGCACTCAAGCTGCAGGAGCACTGCAGTTCAGACCTCGCCCGGATCTGAAGTGACCCGGTCAAACAGCTCCCTGCACCCAAATCCCATGGGAGAGAGGGCTAGGCCTTCAGAGGGGAAGACACGCCTGGGAATCCAGAGAAGACTACTCTCTGCCCATATTTCTGACTCTAGAGGAAAATGCCTAGCGCCATCTGGGGCCCCTGTGCACAGGGAACCCGGAGAAGGTGAGGCAGGCACTTGTGGTGGCTGCCCTCATGGAGAGCTGAAACGCAGCACCAAGGAGCATCTTCAGGACAGAAACCAAAGGTAAGACCAACTTTTCTGCTCCAAGTGATGTGCCTGGTGGACTCAGGAAACATGCCCACAGAAAGAGCTGAAGACCAGTAGACAGGAAAGACTACACGCCTGAAAGCAGAACACTCTCTTCCCATAACTGGCTGAAAGAAAAGAGGAAAACAGGTCTACATCACTCCTGACACACAGGCCTACAGGATGGTCTAGCCACTGTCAGAAATAGCAGAGCGAGGTATAACAAAAGGGAATAGCAATAAAAATGTAAATAAGAAATACTCAGTTAATAAAAATGGGGGAAAATGATCATTTGAAATCCATTTTAAAAAATGGGGTTCAGACCTAAACAAAGAATTCACAGCTGAGGAATGCCGAATGGCTGAGAAGCACCTAAAGAAATGTTCAACATCTTTAATCATAAGGGAAATGCAAATCAAAACAACCTTGAGATTTCACCTCACACCAGTGAGAATGGCTAAGATCAAAAACTCAGGTGACAGCAAATGCTGGCAAGGATGTGGAGAAAGAGGAACACTCCTCCATTGTTAGTGGGATTGCAGACTGGTACAACCATTCTGGAAATCAGTCTGGAGGTTCCTCAGAAAATTGGACATTGAACTACCTGAGGATCCAGCTATACCTCTCTTGGGCATATACCCAAAAGATGCCCCAACATATAACTAAGACACATGCTCCACTATGTTCATAGCAGCCTTATTTATAAAAGCCAGAAGCTGGAAAGAACCCAGATGCCCTTCAACAGAGGAATGGATACAGAAAATGTGGTACATCTACACAATGGAATATTACTCAGGTATCAAAAACAATGACTTTGTGAAATTCATAGGCAAATGGAGGGAACTGGAAAATATCATCCTGAATGAGGTAACCCAATCACAGAAAAACACACGTGGTATGCACTCACTGATAAGTGGCTATTAGCTGAAATACTTGAATTGCCCTAGATGCACAGAACACATGAAACTCAAGAAGAATGACCAGAATGTGAATGCTTCACTCCTTCTTTAAAAGGGGAACAAGAATACCCTTGGGAGGGAATAGTGAGGCCAAGTTTAGAACAGAGGCAGAAGGAACACCCATTCAGAGCCTGCCCCACATGTGGCCCATACATATAGAGCCACCAAAATAGATAAGATAGATGAAGCAAAGAAGTGAAAGCTGACAGGAACCAGATGTAGATCTCTCCTGAGAGACACAGCTGAAATACAGAAAATACATAGGCGAATGCCATCATGAAACCACTGAACTGAGAATGGGACCCCTGTTCAAGGAATCAGAGAAAGGACTGAAAGAGCTTGAAGGGGCTTGAGACCCCATATGAACAACAATGCCAAGCAACCAGAGCTTCCAGGGACTAAGCCACTACCCAATGACTATACAGGGACTCACCCTGGGCTCCAATCTCATAGGTAGCAATGAATAGCCTAGTAAGAGCACCAGTGGAAGGGGAAGCCCTTGGTCCTGCCAAGACTGAACCCCCAGTGAACAGGATTGTTGGGTGGAGGGTGGTATTGGGGGAAGAATGGGGAGGGGAACACTCATATAAAATAGGAGCGGGAGGGGTTAGGGGGATGTTGGCCTGGAAGCCGGGAAAGGGAATAACATTTGAAATGGAAATAAGAAATACCCAATTTAATAAAGATGGGGAAAAAAAGGATCCTTACCTAGTCCCCTAGTGACCTACAGCCTCTCAGTCACTCAGAGAAGCATTTCTGTGATCTGTGAAACTCAGCAGAGATCCGTATAAATCAGGATGGAGGCTGGGATCCTGCTGAGAGTAAAAACTGTCCTTGACATAAAATTATCAAACCGTCCTTGATGTGGTGTGCTTACCTGGAGAAGGCTCCTACGTGAGGTGGGCAAAACTGACCTAGTGATTAATCAAGGGAAAATGGATAGGGAAGCAGACTTATCTCCACTACATCTGCCTGAGTGGGCCTTTTCTAACGTTGCTTGTGAATGTGTCTGAAATAAAGGGCTTGCTTTGTTCAGAAAGTATTTTGAAAAATATAAAATTAATAATTTAATGGTGCAGCCA
The DNA here is from genome assembly GCF_011064425.1 of Rattus rattus. Classification (NCBI taxonomy): domain Eukaryota; kingdom Metazoa; phylum Chordata; class Mammalia; order Rodentia; family Muridae; genus Rattus; species Rattus rattus. The sequence goes on along the minus strand of NC_046155.1, from coordinate 173,998,275 downwards.
GGAATGATGCTATTACAACCTTAATTCCAGCACTTTGGAGGCAGAGGCAGAGAGGGGGGAAGATCCTTGTGAGTTGGAGTCTAGCATGGTCTACAGAGTGAGATCAAGGACAGATTCCAGGACTCCATAGAGAAACTCTGTCTCTAAACAAAGCTTAGTGACTCACCTGAAGCAGGTAAGCCTTTATAATTTAGCAGTTGTTGTTGTTGTTGTTGTTTGTCTGTTCAAGACTGAGTTTCTCTGTGTAGCCCTGGAAGTCCTGGAACTCACTGTGTAGACCAGACTGGCATTAGAGATCCACCTGCCTCTGCCTACAGAGGGCTGGGATTAAAGGTGTGAGCCACCACCACCCCTCTGTAATTTTGTAGTTTTTCTGTCTTTGTTTCATGTATATCATCGAGTTTGTCTACTTCCTACTGCCTTCTCTAATACCCTTCTCATCCCCATTTACTCCTGTTTCCATGCTTTCTTTGTCTGAAACAGTCTCACTGCAGCATTGGCTAACCTTCAATTTGCTATGTATAGCAGGCTGGCTTGGACCTAGCTCCCTGGCCCTACCTCTGCCCCTGTCCCACCCCTGCCCCTGCTTTTGCCTCTCAAGTTCTGGGAATAAAGGAACCAAGCACACCCAGCCACCTCTCCATTTTTGCTTTATTCTTTTTGTATTGAGGTCTTAAGAAGGTGAACACTGCTGTGTGGTGTTCATGATTGTCATGGCCATGTCATAACCAGGAGACAGCATTTCATGACATTGCTCCTCTGGATCTTAGAATCTTTGCCCTCTCCTCCCATTGTTCCTGTGTCTTGAAGAAGATATAATAGATGTCAAGTTTAGGTATTCAGACATAATGGTCAAATATTCCAAGCACTTTGAACACTTATGAATCTCTGTATGAAACATCACTCTCTGATAAGAAGTTTCTCTGACCTGGGTTGAACTAAAACTTGTTTGTGGGTTAAGCATAAATGTTTGGAAGGCAGATTGACTAGTGTGTGATTCACAAAACTGAACAATCTTAGAGTCAAACTCGGTTGTTGAGCAAAGACATAATACAACCATGACTAATCCATGCGCTACATGGTTAAAATAAAACTCCAAGTGTGCTGTCACACTCCCTATGGAACCTTAAATACACTGTCAGAGAAGACAGCACAATGGTCTCCATTGGAGTAGTTTGAGTGTTCTCTTCAGCCCTGCTTGGAGTTCAACTTTTGTTTTAACAGCTGTGATAATTCCCACCACTGTGTCTTAAAACTTTTAATGACTTTTTCAATCCTCAAGTTTACTTCCTGATATGGTTCATCTTGGGAAAACACACATCTTCAGAAATAGCTTTTACACTCTAGCATGCTAAAGTTATCTGGGAGAGCGATGTTTTCCTTTGGGTACATCTAAGTAATGCCCAGTAAACAAGTTCATTGGCGCCATGGATGACAAGCTGGTCTATGTCCACTGGGAGGAAGAGTCCTGTCATCCCAGCCTTGATTTAGCCATGCCTCCTGCTAGACACTAGACAGCCTTTCCAGGACACATCCTATCCATGGGATTCACACTGCCCTGAAGGGCTCCCACAGCTCAGAGATCAGAGCCAGAGGAAGATATACTGTGCTTCACACTGATCCTCTTCCCCAGTCTATCCTGTCTTAGACTTTGGATGTTTTTTCCTTTGGATTTATTTTACTCCTATTTTTCTTTCCAAGTAACTAAATTGAAACCTTCTTGTTTTTCTTAACAATCCTTGTCTTTAGTTCATAATATTTTCAGTATTTTCCTACACTTATTTGCTTATTTATTTATTTACTTACTTATTTATTTGCATCTGTTCAAGTCCTCTCCCCTTGCCCATTGTCCTTCTCTTTCCACCTAAACTATCTATACTTTCATTAGAGTGAAATGTCATACAGCATATTCAGTGTAGTAAAGAGCTCTTTTGAACACTGGAGTTGTGTGCTCATTAGTGTTTACACTTTACCCATCAATTACCTCTGATATGTTTGTGTTTTTGTTAAATTATAGACATACTAACAGGTTACTGGAATATAAAATTTTGGTTATGATTTATGAAATTTAAAATACAATAGAAAACATTATACATTTAATGTATTTAGTTTAATTTGGGGATTGTTGTTGTTGTTGATTTTGTTGTTGATTAATTGAAGCTTTATGAGGTCTTATTGACAGATACACTTCATATCTGTATATTATATTATAAATTTGATTACATGCACAAGCACGATTTTCATGACATTTGCCTATAATTCCCTACTGTATCACTCTACAATTTCCATTTCTCACTCGTGGCAAAGAGTCTCCCCACTGGTTTTGTGACTTTCTCCACCAGATTCCATATATGAGAATATGTGTCATGTTTATCTGTGTGAGACTGCCTTATTCCACATAATATAATGATCTGCAATCTAGTTCATTTCCCTACAAATAATAAAAAGAGTGACAGAGAAATATATTTCTCAAAGAATGTGCTCAAAACTGGGCCATGTATTGTAACAACCATCTCTTCCTGTTCTGAATAACAGAAGCCCTACACAGGGATTGAACCTCTAAAATGACCTAATCGTTGGTCTCAGAAAAAATCCCAGGTGAAGTATCTTTCATTGAGAATTGTTTTTTAATTTACTCTTTCCTTTTACTTGTACAGTGTTTTGCTTGCATATATATTTGTGAAGTGTGTGCAAGTGTGGTCCCGTGAGTATTTTATTCTCCTTTCTAAGAAGGAATGAATCATCCACATTGTTGTCTTTTTTCTTCTTGAGCTTCATATGGTCTGTGAATTTTTTCTTGGGTATTCTGAGCTTTGGGGCTAATAGCCATTTATCAGTGAGTTTATACCGTGTATGTTGTTTTGTGACTGGGTTACCTCACTCAGGATGATATTTTCTTTTCTTTCTTTTTTCTTTATTCTATTTTTTTGACAAGCTATTCATAAAAGGAATCTTATACAATTAATGGGATGTTAAAAACATTTATTCTTTCATAAATATAATTTTCTTTTATTTCTTTTTCTTTTTATTGGCTCTTTTCTTTAATTATATTTAAATGTTATCCCCTTTCCTGATTTCCCCTCTGGAGTCCCCTTATTCCTTCCCCCTTCCCCCTGCCTCTAAATGAGAGTGTTCCCCAACACAGCCAACCACTCCCTCCCATCTCCCTGCCCTGGCTTTCCCCTACACTGGGCCTTTGAGTCTTAACAGGCAAAGGCTTCCACCCATTGATGCCCAAAAAGGCCATCCTCTGCTACATATGGGCCTGGAACAATGGGTCCCTCCATGTAAACTCTTTGGGTGGTTGATTAGGCTATATAAGACCTGAGGGGGTCTGGTTGTTTGATATTGTTGTTCTTGCTATGGGGTTGCAAACCCTTCAGCTGCTTCAGTCCTTTCTCTAACTCCTCCATTAGGGACCTCGTTCTCAGTTCAAAGAACCATAGATACAAGCATCACCAACAGAATGCAAGAGATAGAAGAGAAAATCTCAGGAACAGAAGATTCCATAGATATTAATGACACAACTGTTAAAGATAATGTAAAAAGGGAAAAGCTACTGGCCCAAAATATACAGGATATCCGGGACACAATGAGAATATCACACCTAAGGATAAGAGGTATAGAAGAGAGTGAAGACTCCCAACTCAAAGGACCAGTAAATATCTTCAACAAAATCATAGAAGAAAACTTCCCTAACCAAAAGAAAGAGATACCCATGAACATACAAGAAGCCTACAGAACTCCAAATAGACTGGACCAGCAAAGAAACCCCCCTCATCACATGATAGTCAAAAAACCAAATGCACAAAACAAAGAAAGAATATTAAAAATAGTAAGGGGAAAAGGTCAAGTAACATATAAAGGCAGACCTATCTGAATGACACCAGAATTCTGACCAGAGACTATGAAAGCCAGAAAATCCTGGACAGATGTCATACAGACCCTAAGGAAAAACAAGGGCTGCCCAGGATACTGTATCCAGCAAAACTCTCAATTAACATAGATGGAGAAACCAAGATATTCCATGACAAAACCAAATTTACACAATATCTCTCTACAAATCCAGCCCTAAAAAGGATAATAAATGGTAAAGCCCAACATAAGGAGGCAAGGTACACTTTAGAAAAAGCAAGAAACAAACCATCTTGCAACAAAACAAAGAAAAGACAAGCACACAAACTTAATCTCACATCTAAATACTAAAGCAACAGGAAGCAACAATCACTTTTCCTTAATATCTCTCAACAACGATGGACTCAATTCCAAAATAAAAACACACAGATTAACAAACTGAATACACAATGAGGACCCAACATTTTGCTGCCAACAGGAAACACACCTCAGAGACAAAGACAGACATTACTTCAGAGTGAAAGCCTGGAAAACAACTTTCCAAGCAAATGGTCTAAAGAAGCAAGCTGGAGTAGCCATTCTACTATTGAAAAAAAATTGATTTTCAACCAGAAGTCATCAAAAAAGATAAGGAAGGACACTTCATGTTCATCAAAGGAAAAATCCACCAAGATGAATTCTCGATCCTAAATATCTATGCTCCAAATACAGGGCACTTACATACATAAAAGAAACCTTACTAAAGCTCAAAGTACGCATTGCGCCTCACACAATCATAGTAGGAGATTTCAACACCCCACTCTCATCGATGGACAGATCATGGAAACAGAAATTAAACAGAAACATAGACAGACTAAGAGAAGTCATGAACCAAATGGACTTAACAGATATTTATAGAACATTCTCTCCTAAAACAAAAGGATGTACCTTCTTCTTACCACCTCATGGTACTTTCTCCAAAATTGACCATATAATAGGTCATAAAACAGGCCTCAACAGATACAGAAAGACAGAAATAATCCCATGCATCCTATCAGACCACCACGGGCTAAAGCTGGTCTTCAATAACAATAAGGGAAGAATGCCCACATATACATGGAAGTTGAACAATGCTCTACTCAATGATAACCTGGTCAAGGAAGAAATAAAGAAAGAAATTAAAGACTTCTTAGAATTTAATGAAAATGAAGGTACAAACTTACGGGACACAATGAAAGCTGTGCTAAGAGGAAAACTCATAGCTCTGAGTGCCTGCTGAAAGAAACAGGAGAGAGCATATATCAGCAGTTGACAGGACACCTAAAAGCTCTAGAACAAAAAGAAGCAAATACACCCAGGAGGAGTAGAAGGCAGGAAATAATCAAACTCAGAGCTGAAATCAACCAAGTAGAAACAAAATGGACCATAGAAAGAATCAATAACAACAAAAGTTGGTTCTTTGAGAAAATCAACAAGATAGATAAACCCTTAGCCACACTAACACAAGGACACAGAGAGTGTGTCCAAATTAACAAAATCAGAAATGAAAAGGGAGACATAACTACAAAATCAGAGGAAATTCAAAAAATCATCAGATCTTACTATAAAAGCCTACATTCAACAAAAATTGAAAATCTGCAGGAAATGGACAATTTCCTAGACAGATACCAGGTACCAAAGTTAAATTAGGAAGAGATATACCATTTAAACAACCCCATAACTCCTAACAAAATAGAAGCAGCCATTAAAGGTCTCCCAACCAAAAAGAGCCCAGGTCCACACAGGTTTAGTGCAGAATTCTATCAGACCTTCATAGAAGACCTCATACCAATACTATCCAAACTATTCCACAAAATTGAAACAGATGGAGCACTACCGAATTCCTTCTATGAAGCCACAATTACTCTTTGGTTTTTGTTTTTATTTTTTTTGGTTCTTTTTTTCGGAGCTGGGGACCGAACCCAGGGCCTTGTGCTTCCTAGGTAAGCACCCTACCGCTGAGCTAAATCCCCAGCCCGCCACAATTACTCTTATACCTAAACCACACAAAGACCCAACAAAGAAAGAGAATTCAGACCAATTTCCCTTATGAATATCGACGCAAAAATACTCAATAAAATTCTGGCAAACAGAATCCCAGAGCACATCAAAACAATCATCCACCATGATCAAGTAGGCTTCATCCCAGGCATGCAGGGATGGTTTAATATATGGAAAAATCAACGTGATCCATTATATAAACAAACTGAAAGAACAAAACCACATGATCATTTCATTAGATGCTGAGAAAGCATTTGACAAAATTCAACACCCCTTCATGATAAAAGTCCTGGAAAGAATAGGAATTCAAGGCCCATACCTAAACATAGTAAAAGCCATATACAGCAAACCAATTGCTAACATTAAACTAAATGGAGAGAAACTTGAAGCAATCCCACTAAAATCAGGAACTAAACAAGGTTGCCCACTCTCTCCCTACTTATTCAATATAGTTCTTGAAGTTCTAGCCAGAGTAATCAGACAACAAAAGGAGATCAAGGGGATACAGATTGGAAAAGAAGAAGTCAAAATATTTGCAGATGATATGATAGTATATTTAAGTGATCCCAAAAGTTTCACCAGAGAACTACTAAAGCTGAAAAACAACTTCAGCAAAGTGGCTGGGTATAAAATTAACTCAAATAAATCAGTACCCTTCCTCTACACAAAAGCGATCTACAGATTCAATGCAATCCCCATCAAAATAGCAATCCAATTCTTCAAAGAGTTTGACAGAACAATTTGCATATTCATCTGGAATAACAAAAAACCCAGGATAGCTAAAACTATCCTCAACAATAAACGGACTTCAGGGGGAATCACTATCCCTGAACTCAAGCAGTATTACAGAGCAATAGTGATAAAAACTGCATGGTATTGGTACAGAGACAGACAGATAGACCAGTGGAATAGAATTGAAGACCCAGAAATGAACCCACACACATTCTGGTCATTCTTCTTGAGTTTCACGTGTTCTGTGCATCTAGGGCAGTTCAAGTATTTCAGCTAATAGCCACTTATCAGTGAGTGCATACAACATGTGTTTTTCTGTGATTGGGTTACCTCATTCAGGATGATATTTTCCAGTTCCCTCCATTTGCCTATGAATTTCATAAAGTCATTGTTTTTGATACCTGAGTAATATTCCATTGTGTAGATGTCCCACATTTTCTGTATCCATTCCTCTGTTGAAGGGCATCTGGGTTCTTTCCAGCTTCTGGCTATTATAAATAAGGCTGCTATGAACATAGTGGAGCACGTGTCTTTTTTATATGTTGGGGCATCTTTTGGGTATATGCCCAAGAGAGGTATAGCTGGATCCTCAGGTAGTTCAATGTCCAATTTTCTGAGGAACCTCCAGACTGATTTCCAGAATTGTTGTACCAGTCTGCAATCCCACCAACAATGGAGGAGTGTTCCTCTTTCTCCACATCCTCGCCAGCATTTGCAGTCTCCTGAGTTTTTGATCTTTATGAAGTCTGTGAAAACACAAAGAAATAGTTGAGTGAAGTAATGAAAGCAATTCTAGATATAAAGGTAGAAGTAAAATTGCTAAAGAAAAATCAAAGTGAAACAAAAGTGTAAATGAAAAAATTAGCATTTCAAACTAAAATCTCAAAGGTAAACCTCACCAACAGAGTGCAAGGCAGAGACGAGCGAATCTCAGGGGTGGAAGACAGAAAAAATGGGTGGCTCAGTTAAAGAAAATGTTAAGTCCTTTAAAAATACAGGCATTAACCCTGCAGAGATTTGATGTGTCAAGATGAAGAGATAGCCAGCAGAGCACCCAGGCTCTCAGAGGAGAAGGGGAGTGGCAGGGGAAAAGATTGGGTGAGGAGGGAGAGGCCAGGAGCAGCAGTGATCAGGGTGTAAAATGAATAAATAAATAAATAAATAAATAAATAAATAAATAAATAAATAAATTTCTTAATGGAAAAATGTAGAAGCGTAAAATATCCTGGAAATAAAGGACTCTATAAAAAAATCAAATCTGTGAATGGTAAGGATAGCAAAGAAAAAGAAACCCAACTTAACATTACAGAAAATATTGTTAACAAAACCATAAAAGGTAATTTTCCTACTCAAAAGAAAAAAGTTCCTATCAAGATGCAAGAAGCCAAAACTCCAAACATACTAGACCAGAAAAGAAATTCCCCAAAGAGCTTAATCAAATCACTGAGTGTGCAAAACAAATAAAGATTATTAAATGTTGTAACAGTTATAGACCAAGTAACATATGAATACAACTCATTAGAATAACACCTGTTTCTCAATAGACACTCTAAAAACCAAAAGGGCTTAAATGGATGTTCTACAAACTGTAAGAGAGCTCACATGTTGGCTTAGACTACTTTACCCAGAAAAACTCTCAGTTACAATAAACAGAATAAGAAAAACAATTCACAGTATAAACAAACTTAAACAATTTCTACCTCCCAATCAGCTTTTACCTGAAGAATTTAGTCACACCCAAGAAGACACAAGAAATAAATAATCCCAGTTCAGAACATCAAAGGGGGCACACACGTTACCAGTTTACCACATCAAAGGAAGGCAGCACACCATAACATCGAAAAATAGGAATCAATAAACACTATTCACTGATAACTGTCAACATTTACAATCTCAATTCCCCAATAAAAAAGACCCAGATTCTTGGGCATTCTGTACTTTTTGGGGTTGAGAGTGGGGAGAATATCTACTTATTAGTGAGAATATACCGATTATGTCCTTCTGGGTCTGATTTACCTGACTCAGGATATTTTCTAGTTCCGTCCATTTGCCTGCAAAACTCAGGATGTTCCCTTTTTTAATAGCTGAGTGGTATTCCATTGTGTAAATCAAACACATTTTCTGTATCCATCCTTCTGTTGTGAGACATCTGGGATGTTTCCAGCTTCAGGCTACCACAAGTAAGGCTACTATGAACATAGTGGAACATGTGGCCCTGTGGCATGGTGGGGCAGCTTTAGGGTATATTCCCAAGAGTAGTATTGCTGACTAGGTCTATTTCCAATTTTCTGAGGAACCTCTAAATTGATTTCCAGAGTGGTTGTACCAGTTCGCAATTCCACCAGCAAAGGAGGAGTGTCCCTCTTTCTTCCCATCCTTGCCAACACGTGAATACCCAAGATACAGTCCACAGAATTCAAAAAGGTCAACAATCTAAAGGGCCCAAGTGAGGATGCCTCAGTACCACTTGGGAGGGAATAGAAAGCAACCACAAGGGGAGGCAGAGAGAGAGGGACAGTGGAGGGAAAGGGATTGCTGATGATTAAAACTGAAAACCAGGTGTCAACTGAGTTAATACATAAATCAAGAAACTTAAAATGTTTCAGCATTGAATAAAAATGAATACTCAGCATACCCAAACATTTGGGATGCAATGGGGGCAGTTCTTTGATGCAAGTTCATAGTGTTAAGTGCCTACATAAGAAACCTGGAGAGATCTCATACAAGTAACTTTGCAGCACTCCTCAAATCTCTAGAACAAAAAGAAGAAATAATATCCAGAAAGAGTATACTGCAAGAAATGATCAAACTCGGGGCTGAAGTGATGAACTAGAAACAACAGTAAGAATACAAAGAATCAATGAACTAGAGTTGGTTCTGTGAGAACATTCAACAGGATTGAGAAACCTTTTTGTTTGGGTTTAGTTTGTTTTTGGGTTTGGTTTGTTTGTGTTGTTGTTCTTGCTGCTGCTGCTGCTGCTGCTGCTGCTGCTGCTGCTGCTGCTGCTGCTGCTGCTGCTGCTGCTGCTATTGTTGTTTCAAGATAGGGTTTCCCTGGCTGGCCCTTGTTCTCCTAAAACTAGCTTTGTACACCAAGCTGGCCTTGAAGTCAGATATCCATCTGCCTCTGCCTCCTGAGTGCTGGGTTTAAAGACATGTTTCACCACTGCCCAGCTACGGTGGACAAACTTTGACCCAAAGTAATGAAAAGATGTAAAGAGAAAATCAAAATTATTAAAATTAGAGATGAGGGGGCTGGAGACATGGCCCAATGGTTAACAACACTGGCTCCTGTTCCAGAAGACCCTGGTTTGATTAATTCTGAGAACCTACATGGTAGCTCACAACCATCTATAACCAGTTCCAGGGAATCCAATACCCTCTTCTGAACTCCATGAGCACTGCATGCATGTGATGCACAGATAACATGTGGACAACATTTATGCATATACACACAATATTAATAATAACAATAATACTAGTAATACTAATAATATAAAGACAAAAGGACCAGTATAATCATTTGTACCCTATCAGATTATAGAATAATAAAACTAGAAATAAGTAGCAAGAGAAATTGCACAAAGATTTGAAGACTGAACAGCACAATTTTGGAGGAAGAGTGGATCATTGCCAAAATCAACAGGGAAATGAGGAAATATCTGGCATCAGATGGTAACAGCTATGATAATTTCCACATCTGCTTGAAAACTTTTAATGATTTCCCAGATCGTAAAGTTTCCTTTCTGACGTAGTTCAATTTGGGAAAATGCACATCTTCAGCCAGAGACTGAGCTCTTCTTTACGTGACTTAATCAATTACCATGAGAATCACATTGTATCTGGGAGAGTAATGTTTTCCTTGGAGTGCATTAAAACGACACATAGTAAACAGGGTCATTGATGCCATGGGAGAGAGAGTCCTTCTGTCTTGTCCCTTATTTAGTCATGGCTCCTGTGAGGCAGCCTTTCCAAGACACTTCGTGCCTGTGCTGCTTAATATCGGTGGGATCCACACTACCGTGAACAAGGGTTTGTAGCACTCCACACTCAGAGAGGAGGTATGGCACCGTTCCCACAGTTTCTCTCTTCTCCCCTATTCTACCATTACATTAACAATATCTTATAATACCTTATATTTTGGGGTTTTTATTTTGCTCTTCAGATATGTTTTTCCACTATTTTTCTGTCAAGTTAGGATATCCCCTTTCTTATTTTTTCTGTATAATATTTCTCTTGGTCTTCATAAAGGTGTTTTCTTCTTTAATTTTTTATTTATGTATTTTATGTGTCTATTGGTTTACCTACATGCATGTCTGTGAAACACATGATTACAATGCTGCAGGAAAACAGCAGAGGCGTCAGATCCTCTGGAAGAGGTCTTACAGACAGGTAAGGCCTCCATCTGGTAATGGGAATTGAATCCAGGTTCTCTGGATGATCGGCCAGTGCTCTTAAAAACTGAGTCATTTCAAACCCCCAGATTTTCCTTTGTTAATACTTTTGCATCTGATCCAATCAATGATTCAAACTCAGGAGAACAATGCCCATCTGAATTTTTACAATTCCAAAATCTTTCCAAGGATGTTTTGTTCTTATAGAATTTTGCACATTTCTCTTAAAGCCCTGTATTGGCTTAAGTAGTCATAATGCAATCTTTTAACAGACATTTGGAGTTTCCCAGCTGCTGTATACTACATTAAATCCTGTTGCTGTGTCTTTCCTTCTGGACAACAGTGCAGTCCAACCGAGGAATGTTAGCATCTTCTCTACAGGATCGTGGCTTTTGCTGTGTTTTTCCTGTAAATTTCTGTTGCTTGCTATTGTTCTGCTTTTGTTTATTTAACTCCTTTATCTTGGATTTCATATTAAATTTCTCCTTAAATATGCTGTCATTTTCTCACATCTCTTATCTATTTAACGCACACATTTCTATAGGAGACACTCTGCAAATCATTTTAATACTGAATTTTTTCATTATGTGATTGTCAAAATTTGTATTCACTTTTAACTTGCTGGGAGTTGGGCAGGTTTTCACTTTTTTGTGTTGTGTGAGGTGTGTGCATGTATGTGTGTGTTCAATTGTGAATGTATGTGTAAGGATACACGTTGGCATCATATGCCTTCTTTCGTCTCCCCCAAATTGTTTGAGACAGGATCTCTCACTCAACCTGGAGTACATGAGTTGCTAGTCTAGCTGGTCAGTGGGCTTCAGTGATCCACCTGTCAGCCCCTGCCCAGCCTACCACATTCAAGTTTACATTGATGCTTGACATCTGAACTCACTTTCTGATGCTTGCCTGACAAGTACTTTTTCTCAGGTTTGTCTTTCCAGCCCTGTGATGTTCCTTTGTAACACAATATTATGGACATAAAATGTTATCTAAAAAAGCAAATTAAATCATTGATAATCATTTCATTAATGTTGGTTAAAAGGCCACATTTATTCCTTAATGCATATATGCTGGTGGCAAACGATTGCTGCTTTACCCTGACTGTGTAGGGTTTCATTACACTGGGGCTATATCTGGCTCAATGTTTTAGACCCCATCCTATCTGTTAGCTTGGTAAAATGCTAGAAGACTTTGTTAAGATTTTCCATCAAGGCGAGTATGTTAGCACACACCTTCACTTTCAGTACCTGGGACACAGAAGCAGGCAGATCTCTGTGAGTTAAAGGCCAGCCTGGTCTGCACAGTGAGTTCCAGGACAGCCATAGCCAAGTACATAGTGAAATCCTGTCTCAAAAAATCCCATCATATCGGTTGCGATTGTTATACCGTCTATGATTTTCTAAGCTTGATTATCTGTACCTTAATTTTATCCTAAAATTAAGTTTAATGTTGCCGTGGAAATAGGGTTGTTTTACATACAGAAATCGTGTTTCCGTAACATTTCTTTTCTAAAATATAACTTATTTAAGGTGAAAACTTCCTGTTAGTTAAAATTCTTCCATTTTTAATATGGAATATTTGTACATCTTCCTTACAGTTGAATATCATAGATACACAGTATATGCAAAGTGTACAGTGCATACACTGTGTATGCATACATAGCCAGTGTTGTAAGGAATAATTTTTCTAATGTACATTGGAACACTCCAGCTGTATGCTGAGCATCATATGCACAAGGGACATTTTCCCCTTCTCAATTGTACTTTTTTTTTGCAGTGTTTGCAGTGGTGTAAAGTGGTAAGTCTTTTAACACTCAGCTAAAATGTGCATCTTTTTCACCATTCCTAGCATGCCAACATACTGATAGTTTCATTCACAGAAAAAAAAAATATTTCCAATTTTTTTCCTCCCTTCTGCTCTCAGTAAAATTCAAAGAGCCTGTCCTAAATAATATGTGTCATCTGTATTTTGGGGATGGTGAATGTGGTTTAAATTTTTATTGAATTTTCTTTAAAATCAACATTCTTATTTTCCATTTTTTTTTTTTTTTTTTTTTTAACTTGATCTTTATTAAATTGGGTTATTTCTTATTTATGTTTCAAATGTTATTCCCTTTCCCAGTTTCCATGCCAACATCCTGCCTCCCCCAACAGTCCCTAACCCCTTTTATTCATTGCTACCTCCCCTTCTGTATGGGTAGTGTTGCCTCCCAATCCTCCCCCAATTTCTAGTTCCCCCAAGAATCCCATTTCCATTTTGCTTACATGTGTTTTGTACAACTGATAGTTCATTTTGCTTAGTGTTTGGAAAACATCTGTATATTTCTGGGTGTTCCTTCAGTGTTTTAAATTTTTTTCTTTTCCCTTTTTTTTGGAGCTTGTTCCCCCTTTTAGAAGGGGACCAAATCCACATTTTGAAGGCCTTAATTCAGTGCTTATCAATGAGTGCATACCATGTATGTCAAGCTCACTCAGGATGATATTTTCCAGTTCCAACCATTTGCTGATAGCTGAAATCCCCACATTTTCTGTATCCCCTCTGTTGATGGTTTTTCCAATTAAGGCTGCTTTATTGTGTCTTTTTTTATATGTTGGGGCATTTTTGCCCAAGAGAGGTTAGCTGGATCCTCTTTAATGTCCAATTTTCTGAGAACTTCAGACATTTCTGGTTGCAATTAAATGGAGAATATTTTTGCTGTCATTTTTTGATCTTTGATTCTCACTTTTTCAGGGTTGTTTTGATTTGCATTTCCTGATGACTGATATCCTTTTGTTTCATTTTCCTCAGCTTTTTTTTACAACTTTTTTATTTTTATTTTCATTTCTTAGTATATTTGTTTATCAGTATTTAAATTCTGTTTTCTTGAATGTCAAAAATAGTGCTTGCTACTCTTTTGTGATTCCACTGATCATTGATGGTATCTGCCTCTGCTAGTCATAGTGAGTCTCTTCCATTTGTATTCAGATGGTAGTCTGGTATTTTATCCACGACCTCTTATTCTTTGCAGTAGAAATACTAAAGACATGACTAGTGGGGGGAATTTTCAGGACCATGCTAGGGATGAAACGTGTGAAAAGTTGGTACATCTACAGATAGATAGAGAACTAGGAAAAAGGATAAGTAAAAACAAATTTCTGATGAAGAGTGAGGAGGGTAACCATCAATCTGGGATAAAACTTGGGAAGCTGTTGGTGATTCCAAAGAAATAAATACGAGTCTAAAATATCCATAAGGAACAGGAGAGATGAAATGTGTTTTCAAAGCTTAGAGGATGGTGGGTCTTGTTTAATTATATAATGTATTGTAGCAGTACCCAATTAATTAATTACTCAAATCAATCCCTCCAGCAGCACATTCCTCACTATCTGCCCCAGTGTTCTGGGTTCCTGAATGACACACACACCCGCACACACACACACACACACACACACACACACACACACACACACACACACATATTTTTAATATGCCTCAAAAGTTCAATGGCTGGACTACTTCCTAACATCCACGGGGCTATTCCACCTTCCTCCAATATTTCCAAATTATTGCTTAATAAACTCTATACTCCATATTGGCTTGCATGAACCCAGTCAGACAGCCCTCTTGGGATCCTGCTCACCCCTTGATCCTACATTGTGCCTATGCTCTCTGTCCTGCATCTTCTCAGTCCTAGTGCCTTTAAACTCCTCCCTGCATGGCAGACCTCCATTTTCCTCCTCCTTCCTCTCTGTTCCTAAACTGGGATTCCTAGAAGTCTGACCACAAACTACCCTTCCCAGCCATTGGCTGCCACAAACTTTATTTACCAAGGAGAACCAACTGAGAGAAGGGTCCCTCACTGTCTTACATATGGACATGTAGATTCTGGGCAAGTAATTCTGTGGACCCAAATTAACATAATACAAGCAGCATTAGGCCAAAACCACTACATTTTACAATTTTTGCCCATTTAGAAAGGTTCCTTTCTCTGAGACATAAGTTGAACATAACTATAACAATAATATAAATTATAAGGTCTGATATACACTTAACATCTAGTCTATCAATTCTGTACATTTAGATATAGTAATCTATTATCTTTCCTAACTTAATGAGTTTATATTTTGTGTATGAATTATGTTGATTTTTTACTTGTATCACCATCTGAAAACCATTCTTTTAAATCTAAAACATCCTCTTTAATGACAAATAAGTTAAGTTTGATTATGAGTCTATAACTAGTTTTCAACCCCATCAGAAATCTGAGAAGGGATTAAACATTAGCTGAATTTGTAGGAAACACAAAGACATAGCTTCCAACTTAAACAGTTTGTAGAGACAGCTGACTGCCTGGACAGTCTCCTATATTCCTCATAATTTTGGAGTATCTGTGTATTTAGTATTTAGCCTTCTGGACCTAAAACAAATGACAGACTTTAAGTAAAGCAGAAATTATGAAGGACTATCTTATCCTGTCTTGGCAAAGGTAAGTTCTTGACTATATCATATTGGATATAAATCATGTGTCCTTTCCTGGACAGTATTTTTTTGTCTGTAGATTAACTAGGGAACTTTTTACCCAGTGGCTAGCTTGTCACAATTGGAGCAACACTATGTAGAGGTAATGATATTTACTTTTTTCTTTAAAGTAGAATGGGTATACTGTGAGTAGCAGACATTTCTCCTTGTCAAAAGATCTATTAATAATGAAGTGATTAGAAATGTCATATTTTGTGGATCTTTGACATTTTTGAAAACCATCTATCCACATATGTAGCATAACTAAATTGTCAAACATTGATTACTCTTAACTATTTACTCTTTTAATAATATTGCATTTTATTATAATTAAATCAGAATCTTACATTACCATGAGTTTATTATCTGATCTTTAACTTGTAGTACTTAATCATCTTAATCAGTTTGTTACAGAAGCTATTAAAAGGACTGACACTTAGCCTTGTATTCTTGAATGAGTTGTGGGAATAGATTACTAAACTTACTCTTAAACAACACAATTTATAGGCATAATTTTACATTGGCAAAAAAATCTCTAAATTGTGATACAAAATTAAGGTTATATTTTCTTACATTGGGGAAAATTTATATATTGATAAAAGTTTAAAGTTTCCATTGGTATAAATCTTTAATATATTGATATAAAATTTTAAATTAATATTTTTACTCTTAGATAGGCATTGTGCCTATATAACTCATTCTTTAAGTAGTTCAAATGTAGGTCTCTTTATGTAGAATATCTTGAATGTCCTGGCACTCATGCCATATCATATTTATAGTGTGTAAGAAGAATTCAGACAGGCACATTGGGAAAATTCTAATAGATCTTGTCAGGATAAAAAGAGACTGTTCAGGAATCCACAGATAACCTTCAAGGAATAAACGCTTGCATTTCAGGTAACAAAAATAGGGAGATCAGTGCAGGATTAAGTCTAAAGTTGTGATACAACAACTCCACACACATACACCAAAATCCACAGAATATGGGTGGTATAACAATGTTGTGAAGTTCATGGTCAAAGTTCAGGAATCTTGTGTCATTGTCATTCTCTGTGTAACTGTGGTCCCAAGAAATCTGCTTCTGTACCATGAATACAAAAGAAGCTTCAAATAGAAATAGAATTCAGATGTCACAATAACAAAATATATAAATCTTTGTCAGAGTGGGTTTATCAATCAGAACCAGGCTGATAGTTTTGGTCACTGAATATCGCAGAAAACACATTTCTCTGAAGATGTGATGAATACTGTGGGATATGTAGTCTCTCATGCTGGCCTTTGTGTTCTGCCTATCAGCTGCTCAGCTCTAAGTTGTGAGCAAAGTAAATAGATAAAAATCAAATGAAATGCCTCAGAATTCATTCTGGGTAACCTGTAGAGTAGAATGAGAGGCAAAGAGTCCCACAGGGAAAGAATAAGAGTTTAGTAATCACTATGCTGACAGAAATGTATGTGCGGTCCAAACACTAAAGGTCATGTACACACATTACTACATATGTGATAGAAGCAAATGTTGCTGTAAACATGAAAACATTGATACTTAATGTTAAAGAAATAATATTAACTACTAGATAGAAATGATGGCTCAACAGTTAAAGACCATTAACTGCTCTTACAGAGATCCAGTGTTTGATTCCAAGGCTTTTATATAATGTACAGACATGCAGGCAAAACACTCATATACCTGGTATAAATAATTTTTAAGTCCCTCATAACATGAACATTTGGCTTTCACGTAGGTCAACATATCCTTCTGCCTGAAATAATAGAATTCAGGATGTTTGGGTGGACTCGACCCTTTATTATTCTCAACACTTTATGCCAAGAATCCCAGGCATGCAGTTGCTAAAGTGTCATCTCTGGACCTAATATTGAAATGAGTTTTACATTTCTCCAGTTGGTGGTGGTGCACAACCTTGAACCCAGCACTTGGGAGGTAGAGTTAGGTGGATCTCTGTGAGTGTGAGGCCAGACTGGTCTACACAGCAAGTTCCAGACAGGGCAACACAGAGAATCCCTGACCTGAAAAA
The DNA here is from genome assembly GCF_011064425.1 of Rattus rattus. Taxonomy (NCBI): domain Eukaryota; kingdom Metazoa; phylum Chordata; class Mammalia; order Rodentia; family Muridae; genus Rattus; species Rattus rattus. The sequence continues at coordinate 173,980,748 of NC_046155.1, read as the reverse complement.
CCAAAAGAAGATACAAAGAAGAGGAGGAGGAGGTAGAAGAGGAAAGGAAAGAATTGGACATTTCATCCATTCTCTCTGCTCTTGAGCAGTATATTTTTCTACAAACACCATTTATATTTTTTGAATACAGTTCATTCATTTGGTACTCTAGACCTAACATGACCCACATGAACATCATGCTTCCAAGTGACACCATCTTCCAGATCTTTCTCATATTGCAGTTCAGTCTTGGTGTTCTAGGGAACTCAGCACTATTGTTGTTATATATACACACTTTCATCTTCAGGCCTCAGTATAAGAAGTTGATAGATTCAGTTTGTATTCACCTGACAATAGTCAATATTTTGCTGATCGTATTCCTATTGACAAAAGAGATCATGTTATCCTTTGGAGTAACCAATTTTCTGGATAATATCGGTTGTAAGGCAGTTTTGTTTTCATTCAGAGTCAGCCGGGGTCTGTCCATCTGCAGCACCTGTGTTTTAAGCACGTTCCAAGTCATCACCATCACTCCCAGTACTTCTAAGTGGGCCTGGCTTAAGCCTAAACTGTCTACATGGATTTTTTCTTCCTTACTTTGCTCCTGGCTTATTAACATACTCATCTATGGATATATGCTTCCAATGGTAGTAGCCAAATCCAATAATACTATTGTTGGCTATGGATATACAGATGGTTATTGTGTAAACAAGCACCCTGGGAGCCAAAATTTAGGGTCATTTCTTAGCCTTATCCTTATTCATGATCTCTTCTATGTGACCATCATGATGTGGGCCAGCCTCTACATGGTGATTTTCCTCTACAGACACCGCAAGGGAGCCCAGCATCTCCGCACCCCAAATCTTTCCTCCCAGACATCTCCTGAGCGCAAAGCCACCCACAGCATCCTGTCTCTGGTTAGCTGCTTTGTGTTAATTTATTGGTTGAACAACTCTGTCACTCTTTATGTCTTTTATGCAAAGGAAAAAATTCCAAAACTGGAGTCAGTAAATTCACTTTTGACAACATGCTACCCAACCATCTGCCCTTTTTTACTCATGAAGAATAATAAAGTTATTCTGCAATTCATTTCTTCATTTTCTGTACTGAGAATGACCTGTTTTCAAAGTTCACTCCATGGCTGAACTGAAACACCTACGTCTAGGCAATAAAACAATGTCTTAATAATTTTCATAGAATTAAGAATTTGAATGCAGACCTAGCTGGTTTGGTTTGCTTTGCTTTGCTTTACTTTGGTTTGATTTTTTTAAACAGGGTTTATCTGTGTGGCCTTGGGTGTCCTTCAACTCACTTTGTAGACCAGGTTTGTCTTGAACTCACAGAGACCTATAGGCCTCTGCCTCCCACATGCTGAGATTAAAGGCATGTGCCAAATAGAATTACATCATATACCCACCTCTTTTTCCTTCCTCCTAACCCACCCAACAACCTTCCCTTAAACCTTCCCTCTCCTATTCCATCCCCCACATACACTGTTAAGTTCATAGCACTTTGTCCCTCAATTATGATCGTTACACACAGGTGTATGTATGTGTATATATGTATATGCACCAATATATAGATATACCATATGCTAAATCTATTTCTGTTGTTTGCATACATAATGACCACTCTGCATTGGACAACCAATAAAAGAGTTCATCCTGGGAGATGCTAATTCTCCTTCAAGCAGTCCTAAGTTGCATATAAGTTTTTGTCTAAGATCAGTACCTCCATGAGAATCCCCCCAAGTTAATTTGTCCATTGTTATTGTCATTGTGTCCATCTTGATTATGTAGCCATTTGTAGATGAGACTCTTTCATGGCAAACTTACTGGTATTCTGGCTCTTAAAATCTTTTTACCTCCTCTTCTGCAATGTTCCCTAGGCCATAGATGCAGGAACTTTGGTGTAGAAGTAGCCATTGGAGTGGGGCTCCACACAATCTGTTGATATCTACAACACTGTGGTCAGTTTTTGCTTTCTGTGATGGTCTCTATTTGATCTGAGGATTTGGAACTAGGAACCAAATATGAAAAAGAATATGCACTTATCATTCTGGATCTGATCATCCATACTTTTCTAATGAATTCAAATAAAACATTTTCAACAATCTTCCTATGACTGCAATCCTTTGATATGTTATAGGCTTCTCTATCTGGGGTGAATGTTTTCTTACATAACCCAAAATAAAATCTTCTGCAACTGCTGGCAACTAAACACAACGTTTTGTATTCAAACTTGAATTGGATTGGAGTGTCTGCCAAGAAAAACCTAGTAATACATTTACAGCATTTCCAACTCCCCCTTAGGCCCTCACACTCTCCTATCACCCTACTCTTTCTCAAACTCATGGACTCTTTCTTTATAATTATTACTATTATATACATATACTTACACATACATATTATACATTGAATATATGTAAACTACTGAATCCCGTTAGTGTTGCTTGTCTGTATCTGTTTCAAAGGCTGATTACTTAAGGATGGATAAAATCTCAGGGGCTTTATACTGATTCCCCTTCTCTCAGCAGTCATCGATTCCCTATAACTCTTCATTTGGGGGTGAGGTCTTGTGAAATTGTCCCAACGATTTTGGCATCTCCGCTGGTGCTGTCATTATGCAGGTATCATCTGGGCAACCACATTGTTGAGATTGCATAGTTGCAGCTTCCCTGTCATGTACTACAGTAACTATACTAGTCTTATGGGACTTACAATCTGTGGAACCCCTCTTCTAATGTCGACTCTGAGATTGAGGAGTAAAGATTGCATTGTATTAATTGAGAATGGGTACCCCAAGGTCACTTCTGAATTTTGACAAGTTGTGGCTCTCTATGGTAGCCTACGTCTGCTGCAAAGCAATCTCCTGAAAGAACAGGAATTCAAGGCCCATACCTAAACATAGTAAAAGCCATATACAGCAACCAGTAGATAACATTAATCCAAATGGAGAGAAACTTTAAGCAATCCCAGTAAAATCAGGGACTAGACAAGGCTGCCCACTCTCCCTCTAATTATTCAATTTATTCTCAAAGTCCTAGCCAGAGCACTCATACAACAAAAGGAGGTCAGAGGGATGACGATTGGAAAGGAAGAAGTCAAAATATCACTATTTGCAGACAATATGATTGTATATTTAAGTGATATCAAAAGTTCTACAAAAAAACTACTAAACCTGATAAACGCATTCAGCAAAGTGGCTGGGTATAAAATTAACTCAAATAAATCAGTAGCCTTCCTCTACACAAAAGAGAAACAAGCCAAGAAAGAAATTAGGGAAATGACACCCTTCATAATAGTCCCAAATACTATAAAATACCTCAGTGTGACTTTAACCAAGCAAAGTGAAAGATCTGTATGATAAGAATTTCAAGTCTCTGAAGAAAGAAAATGAAGAGGATCTCAGAAGATTAAAAGATCTCCCATGCTCATGTATTGGCAGGATTAATATAGTAAAAATGGCCATTTTACCAAGAGCAATCTACAGATTCAATGCAATCCCCATCAATTCCAACCCAATTCTTCATAGAGTTAAACAGAACAATTTGCAAATTCATCTAAATAACAAAAGACCCAAGATAGCTAAAACTATCCTCAACAATAAAAGGACTTCAGGGGGAATCACTATCCCTGAACTCAAGCAGTATTACAGAGCAAAAGTGATAAAAGCTGCATGGTACTGGTACAGAGACAGACAGATAGACCAGTGGAAGAGAATTGAAGACCCAGAAATGAAACCACACACCTATGGTCACTTGATTTTTGACAAAGGAGCCAAAACCATCCAATGGAAAAAAGATAGCATTTTCAGCAAATGGTGCTGGTTCAACTGGAGGTCAACATGTAGAAGAATGCAGATCGATCCATGCTTATCACCCTGTACAAAGCTTAAGTCCAAGTGGATCAAGGACCTCCACATCAAACCAGATACACTCAAACTAATAGAAGGAAAAGTGGGGAAGTATCTCCAACACCTGGGCACTGGGGAAATTTTCCTAAACAAAACACCAATGGCTTATGCTCTAAGATCAAGTATCGACAAATGGGATCTCATAAAACTGCAAAGCTTCTGTAAGGCAAAGGACACTGTGGTTAGGACAAAACGGCAACCAACAGTTTGGAAAAAGATCTTTACCAGTCCTACAACAGATAGAGGGCTTATATCCAAAATATACAAAGAACTCAAGAAGTTAGACCGCAGGGAGACAAATAACCCTATTAAAAAATGGGGTTCACCAGATGCCTTTCAAGAGAGGAATGGATACAGAAAATATGGTACATCTACACAATGGAATATTACTCAGCTATCAAAAAGAATGACTTTATGAAATTCATAGGCAAATGGAGGGAACTGGAAAATATCATCCTGAGTGAGGTAGCCCAATCACAGAAAAACACACATGGTCTGCACTCAGTGATAATTGGCTATTAGCCCAAAGGCTTGAATTACCCTAGATGCACAGAACACATGAAACTCAAGAAGGATGATCAAAATGTGAATGCTTCACTCCTTCTTTAAAAGGGGAACAAGAATACCCTTGGCAGGGAATAGGGAGGCAAAGATTAAAACAGAGGCAGAAGGAACACCCATTCAGAGCCTGGCCCACATGTGGCCCATACATATACAGCCATCCAATTAGACAAGATGGATGAAGCAAAGAAGTGCAGGCCGACAGGAGCCGGATGGAGATCTCTCCTGAGAGACACAGCCAGAATACAGCAAATACAGAGTCGAATGCCAGCAGCAAACCACTGAACTGAGAACGGGACCCCCGTTGAAGGAATCAGAGAAAGGACTGGAATAGCTTGAAGGGGCTCAAGAACCCATATGAACAACAATGCCAACCAACCAGAGCTTCCAGGGACTAAGCCACTACCCAAAGTCTATACATGGACTGACCCTGGACTCTAACCTCATAGGTAGCAATGAATAGCCTAGTAAGAGACCAGTGGAAGGGGAAGCCCTTGGTCCTGCTAAGACTGAACCCCCAGTGAACGTGATTGTTGGGGGGGAGGGCGGTAATGGGGGGAGGATGGGGAGGGGAACACCCAAATTAGAAGGGATGGTGGAGGGTTATATAGGATGTTGGCCCAGAAACCGGAAGGGAAACCACTAAACTGAGTTGAAAATGTAAATAAAAAACCCATAACAACAATGCCAACCAACCAGAGTTAATAAAGAAAAAAACCTGGGAAAAAATAGCCTGGGGTTCAGTGCTAAACAAAGAATTCACAGCTGAGAAATATTGAATGGCTGAGAAGCAACTAAAGAAATGTTCAACATCTTTAGTCATAAGGGAAATGCAAATCAAAACAACCCTGAGAATTCACCTCACACCAGTGACAATGGCTAAGATCAAAAACTCAGGTGACAGCAAATGCTGGTGAGGATGTGGAGAAAGGGGAACACTCCTCCATTGTTGGTGGGGTTGCAGACTGCTGCAACCATTCTGGAAATCAGTCTGGAGGTTCCTCAGAAAATTGGACATTGAACTACCTGAGGATCCAGCTATACCTCTCTTGGGCATATACCCAAAAGATGCCCCAACATATAACAAAGACACATGCTCCACTATGTTCATAGCAGCCTTATTTATAATAGCCAGAAGCTGGAAAGAACCCAGATGCCCTTCAACAGAGGAATGGATACAGAAAATATGGTACGTCTACACAATGGAATATTACTCAGGTATCAAAAACAATGACTTTATGAAATTCATAGGCAAATGGAGGGAACTGGAAAATATCATCTGTGTGAGGTAACCCAATCACAGAAAAACACACATGGTATGCACTCATTGATAAGTGGCTATTACCCAAAGGCTTGAATTACCCTAGATGCACAGAACACATGAAACTCAAGAAGGATGATCAAAATGTGAATGCTTCACTCCTTCTTTAAAAGGGGAACAAGAATACCCTTGGCAGGGAATAGGGAGGCAAAGATTAAAACAGAGGCAGAAGGAACACCCATTCAGAGCCTGCCCCACATGTGGCCCATACATATACAGCCACCCAATTAGACAAGATGGATGAAGTAAAGAAGTGCAGGCCGACAGGAACCGGATGTAGATCTCTCCTGAGAAACACAGCCAGAATACAGCAAATACATAGGCGAATGCCAGCAGCAAACCACTGAACTGAGAATAGGCCCCCCGTTGAAGGAATCAGAGAAAGGACTGGAAGAACTTGAAGGGGCTCAAGACCCCATATGAACAACAATGCCAACCAACCAGAGCTTCCAGGGACTGAGCCAATACCCAAAGACTATATATGGACTGACCCTGGGCTCCAACCTCATAAGTAGCAATGAATAGCCTAGTAAGAGCACCAGTGGAAGGGGAAGCCCTTGGTCCTGCTAAGACTGAACCCCCATTGAACGTGATTGTTGGGGAGAGGGCGGTAATGGGGGAAGGATGGGGAGGGGCACACCCATATAGAAGGGGAGGGGGAGGGGTCAGGGGGTTGTTGGCCTGGAAACCGGGAAGGGGAATAACACTCGAAATGTAAATAAGAAATATTCAAGTTAAGAAGATAAAAAAATTTTCTTAAAAAAAATAGAAACACACACACAAAATATATATATATAAACATATATATATATATATATATATAAAGAACTCAAAAAGTTAGACTACGGAGAGCCAAATCAGCATATTAAAAAATGGGGCACAAGCTAACCGAAACATTCTCAGCTGAGGATTATCGAATGGCCAAAAAGCAACTAAAGAAATGTTCAATGGTGTTGGGGGTTTAGCTCAGTGGTAGAGCACTTGCCTATAATGCGAAAGGCCCTGGGTTCGGTCCCCAGCTCTGGAAAAAAAAATGTTCAACATCTTTAGTCATCAGGGAAATTCAAATCAAATCAACCCTGAGATTCCACCCCACACCAGTCAGAATGACTAAGATAAAAAACTCAGGTGACAGCAGATGCTGGCAAGGATGTGGAGAAAGAGGAACACTCCTCCATTGGTGGTGGGATTGCAAACTGATACAACCACTCTGGAAATCAGTCTGGAGGTTCCTCAGAAAATTGGACATTGAACTACCTGAGGACCCAGGTATACTTCTTTTGGGCATATGCCCAAAAGATGCTCCAACATACAACAAAGACACATGCTCCACTATGTTCATAGCAGCCTTATTTATAATAGCCAGAAGCTGGAAAGAACCCAGATTCCCTTCTACAGAGGAATGGATTCAAAAAATGTGGTACATCTACACAATGGAGTACTACTCAGCTATCAAAAACAATGACTTCATGAAATTCATAGGCAAATGGATGGAACTGGAAAATATCATCCTGAGTGAGGTAACCCAATCACAGAAAAACACACATGGTATGCACTCATTGATAAATTGATATTAGCCCAAAAGCTTGAATTACCCAGGATGCAATCCACAGACCACAGGAAGCTCAAGAAGAAGGATGAACAAAATGCCGATGCTTCCACTCCTTCTTAAAAGGGGGAACAAAAATATTCATAGGAGAGGATATGGAGGCAAAGTTTAGAGCAGAGACTAAAGGAACTGCCATTCAGAGCCTGCCCCACATGAGGCCCATATATATAGAGCCACCAAAACTAGATAAGATTGATGAAGCTAAGAAGTGCATGCTGACAGGAACAGGATCTAGATCTCTCCTGAGAGATACAACCAGAGCATGTCAAATACGGAGGCAAATGCTAGCAGCAAACCACTGAACTGAGAATGGGACCTCCTTGGGGGAATTAAAGAAAGGATTGAAAGAGCTGAAGGGGCTTGTAACCCCATAAGAACAACAATGCCAACCAACCAGAGCTTCCAGGGACTAAACCACTACCGAAAGACTATACATGGACTGACCCAGGGCTCCAACTGCATATGTAGCAGAGAATAGCCTTGTTGGGCACCAGTAGAAGGGGAAACCCTTGGTCCTGCCAAGTTTGAACTCCCAGTGCAGGGGAATGTTGGAG
>NC_046155.1:173916011-173972734 GCF_011064425.1 Rattus rattus | reverse complement strand
TTCTGTCTAACTCTTTGAAGAATTGGATTGGTATTTTGATGGGGATTGCATTGAACCAGCAAACCAGCAAACCAGGATACTGCTTTCTTGCTTTTCTAGTTTGTAGTTTCCCTCTGTGTGCTGGAGTTTTCCATCTATTATCTTGTGTAGGGCTGGATTAGTGGAAAGATACTGTGTAAATTTGGTTAAGTCATGGAATATCTTGGTTTTGCCTTTCATGTTAATTGAAAGTTTTTCTGGATATAGTAGCCTGGGTTGGCATTTTTGTTCTCTTAGGGTCTATATGACACCTGCCCAGGATCTTCTGGCTTTCATATTCTCTGGTGAGAAGTCTGATGTAATTCTGATAGGTCTGCTTTTATATGTTACTTGACCTTTTCCCCTTAATGCTTTTAATATTCTTTCTTTGTTTTGCGTGTTTGGTGTTTTGACTATAATGTGACAGGAGAATTTTTTTCTGGTCCAATCTATTTGGAGTTCTGTAGGCTTCTTGTATGATTATGGGCATCTCTTTCTTTAGGTTAGGGAAGTTTTCATCTACAATTTTGTTGAAGATATTTACTGGACCTTTAATCTGGGAGTCTTCACTCTCTTCTATACTTATTGTTTTTATGTTTGATCTCATTTTGTACTGGTTTTTCTTGATGTTTTGGGTTAGAAGCTTTTTGTGTTTTACATTTTCTTTCATGGTTGTGTCAATGTTTTCTATGGTATCTTCTACCCCCTGAGATTCTCTGCTATCTCTTGTATACTGTTGGTGATACTTGCGTCTATGACTTCTGATCTCTTTCCTAAGTTTTTTGTCCAGGGTTGTCTCCCTTTTTCATTTCTTTATTGTTTTTATTCCCATTTAAAATCCTGGATGGTTTTGTTCAATTCTTTCACCTGTTTGGTTGTTTTCTTGTAATTCTTTAAGGGCTTTTTGTGTTTCCTCTTTAAGGGCTTCTACTTGTTTTCCTGTGTTCTCCTGTAATTTTTTAAGTGAGTTATATGTCCTTCTTAAAGTCCTCTATCATCATAATAAGATATGATTTTAAGTTTAAATCTTGATTTTCTGTTGTGTTTGGATATCCAATGTTTGCTCTGGTAGGAGAACTGTGCTCTGATCATGCCAAGTAATCTTGGTTTCTGTTGCTTAGTTTCCTGTGCTTGCCTCTTGCAATCAGGCTGTCTCTGGTGTTATCTTTTCTTGCTGTCTCTGACAGTGACTTGAATTTCTGGTAAGCCTGTGTGCCAGCACTACTGTATACTCATTTTCTCCCAGCAGGATCTGGGTACAGAGAGCTGTGGTACCTTTAAAGTTCCAGGCACAGGCAGAAACCAGAAGGGTCCTTTCCCAGGCTGTTCCTGGGTTTGTGTATCCTGAAGCCTCCAGCCAGATTGGTTGGAGCAGAAGAGTTGATCTCACCTCTGCTTTCGGATGTGTCAGTGCTCCTGGTGACTGGCTTTCAGCTCTAAGTGCAGGCAGAAACTGGAAGGGCTTATTACCTCGTGTTTTTAGGAGACTCAATCTTACAGCAGATGTCTTGTCCTCTGACTTTTATATAATCTTTCTTTCCCCTCTTCGACAAACTTTCCCCAGTCTTATCTGTGGGAGTTGCATTGTAGATGTGTCCATTGGGGCCAGACACTTGGTGATTAGTTGTGATTTCTATTTTGACAAGTTGTGGCTTTCTCTAATGGTCCCTGTCTGTGGTAAAGAGAAGCTTCTTTGATGAGGGGTGAGGGCCATATTTCATTTACTTGTGGGTATAATCTTAGTTTGTGGCTGAATTCAATTTTCAAGTATATGTAAAATTTTTTCCACTTATGTTCTTCTGGGAATGCGATTTATAGTTCTGTTTTGTGTATTCTCTTCTAAGCCCTCCATATTATTATTCAATAGTGTATGTGTGTATATGTGTGTGTGTGTGTGTGTGTGTGTGTGTGTGTGTGTGTGTGTGTGTGCATGCATGTGCCTCAGAGTGCAGGTGTCCATGGAAGCCAGAGGCATTTTATCTCCTTGAGCTGGAGCCACAGGCAGTTCTCTTGCATTCTGCAACATAAAGAGCAATATATTAGTGGATACTCTACCTTTTAAATAGTATTGTTTCATTATCTCCACTAAATTTTTGTTCTTAATTTTATTTGAATGATTTGGGTGGTATTCCCTTGAATTCAGTCTTTCAATTGTCATTATTCTTTTTGTGCTTCTCTATTGATTGACAATTACTTGCTTTTATCTTTCTGGTTATTAGAGTCACTTTTAAGGAATGATATTTTCTTAGTTTTGAGGCTCAACTTACTTATCTAGAATAAGGAGTGGGAGAGAAGAAGAGAGACAGAGAAAAAAGAAAAGAGAAGAGAGAGGAGTGAAAGAAAGGGAAGAGAGAGGGAGAAAGAACAGGAGAGAGAGGTAAAGTGAGAGAGTGAGAGAGAGAGAATAGAGACAGAAGAGAAGAAAGAGGAGGACAGGGAGAAACGGAGACATGAAAAGGTAGAGGAGGGCAGAATATAAAAGTGAAATAGACCTTTTTATGAAGAATGCCTTGTTTTACAAAAGTAAAAATGATGGTGTTGGAAAGACAAAAGCAACGTAGATTAGCACAGAAGGCAGCAGAAATGAAACAAGATAGAAGTAATTGCATAGTCTAGAAAACGATTTCATGTTATAGTTCAAGAAACTTTTCTTATTATAAGACAAATCTCAAGTCAATATATAATGAGGATATGCTAGAAAAATAGACTCAGTTGTTTCTTCCCCTCCCCATCCTCCCCCCATTACCACCCTCTCCCCAACTCGTTCACTTGGGGTTTAGTCTTTCTGCCCAGATTTCTGACTCCAGAAGAAAACACCTAACGCCATCTGAGACCCTGGTGCACAGGGGCCCCGGGAAAACACGGCGCAGGACCTCCTGGTTGCTGCCCTCATGGAGAGTTCAAAAGCAACACCCACGAACCCCACGCAGGACCACAGGTAAGACAAACTTTTCTGCTCCAAACGACCTGCCTGGTGGAATCAGGACACACAGAGGCAAAATTCCTCTGGGACCGGAGACCTCCGGTTTTTAGGTGGAGCCCCAACCTCGCTGATCCTGGCCCAAAGCTCACTGCTCCCGAACCCCTTGGGAGAGAGAGCTCACCTCCTGGACAGGTGGGCACTTCTGAGATTGCATAGCAGGAGCAACCACCAATACTGCCCACCCCTGCCCACATTCCTGGCTCCAGAGGAAACTGTATAGGGCCTCTGGGAACTGTACAGGAGCACTCAAGCGGCAGGTCCCCTGTGGTCCAGACACCACCGGACCTGAAGGGACCTGGTCAACAGTTCTCTCCACCCAAATACCCTGGGAGGGAGAGCTAAACCTTCAGAGGGGCAGACACACCTGGGAAGCCAGAAGACTCTACACTCTGCCCAGATTTCTGAATCCAGAGGAAAACACCTAACGCCATTTGGGACCCTGGTGCACACGGGTGGGGGGGTGGGAAAAGGCAGGGAAGGCCCTTCTGGTTGCCGCCCTCATGGAGAGCTCAAAAGAAGCCCCCCATGAGCAATTTCAGCCACAGGACCACAGGTAAGACCAACTTTTCTGCTCCAAGCGACCTGTCTGGTGAACTCAGGACACACGCCCACAGGAAGAGCTGAAGACCAGTAGACAGGAAAGACTACACACCTGAAAGCAGAATACTCTGTTCCCATAACTGGCTGAAAGAAAACAGGAAAACAGGTCTACAGCACTCCTGACACTCAGGCCTATAGGATGGTCTAGCCACTGTCAGAAATAGCAGAACAAAGTAACACCAGAGAAAACCTGATGGCGAGAGGTAAGCACAGGAATCGAAGCAACAGAAACCAAGACTACATGGCATCACTGGAACACAATTCTCCGACCAAAGCAAACACTGAATATCCAAGCACACCAGAAAAGCAAGATCTAGATTTAAAATCATATTTCATCATGATGATGGAGGACTTCAAGAGAAACATAAAGAACTCCCTTAGAGAAATGGAGGAAAACATAAATAAAAAAATAGAAGCCTATAGAGAGGAATCACAAAAATCTCTGAAAGAATTTCAGGAAAACACAATCAAACAGGTGAAGGAATTAAAAATGGAAATAGAAGCAATAAAGAAAACACAAAGGGAGACAACCCTGGATATAGAAAACTAAAGGAAGAGACAAGGAGTCGTAGATACAAGCATCACCAACAGAATACAAGAGATAGAAGAGAGAATCGCAGGAGCAGAAGATTCCACAGAAATCATCGACAAAACTGTCAAAGATAATGTAAAACAGAAAAAGCTACTGGTCCAAAACATACAGGAAATCCAGGACTCAATGAGAAGATTAAACCTAAGGATAATCTGTATAGAAGAGAGTGAAGACTCCCAGCTCAAAGGACCAGTAAATATCTTCAACAAAATCATAGAAGAAAATTTCCCTAACCTAAAGAAAGAGATACCCATGAACATAGAAGAAGCCTAGAGAATTCCAAATAGATTGGGCTAGAAAAGAAACTCCTCCCTTCACATAATAGTCAAAACACAAAATGCACAAAATAAAGAAAAAATATTAAAAGCAGTAAGGGAAAAAGGTCAAGTAACATATAAAGGCAGACCTATCAGAATCACACCAGAATTCTCACCGAGACTATGAAAAGCAGAAGATCCTGAAAGATGTCACACAGATCCTAAGAGAACACAAATGCCAGCCAGGTTACTGTATCAAGCAAAACTCTCAATTAATAAAGATGGTGAAACCAAGATATTCCATGACAAAAAAATTTACACAATATCTTTCTACAAATCCAGCCCTACAAAAGATAATAACATAAGGAGGCAAGCTACACCCTAGAAAAAGGAAGAAACTAATTGTCTTGGCAACAAAATAGAGAATTAAAGCAGACAAACATAATCTCACATCCAAAGATGAATATAACAGGAAGCAATAATCACTATTCCTTAATATCTCTCAACATCAATGGTCTCAACTCCCCAATAAAAAGACATAGATTAACAAACTGGATACGCAATGAGGACCCTGCATTCTGCTACCTACAGGAAGCACACCTCAGAGACAAAGACAGACACTACCTCAGAGTGAAAGGCTGGCAAACAACTTCCCAAGCAAATGGTCTGAAGAAGCAAGGTGGAGTAGCCATTCTAATATCGAATAAAATCGATTTTCAACTAAAAGTTATCAAAAAAGATAAGGAAGGACACTTCATATTCATTAAAGAAAAACTCTGCCAAGATGAACTCTAAATCCTAAATGTCTATGTTCCAAATACAAAGGCATCTACAAACATAAAAGAAACATTACTAAAGCTCAAAGCGCACATTGCAACTCACACAATAATAGTAGGAGATTTCAACACCCCACTCTCATCAATGGACAGATCATGGAAACAGAAATTAAACAGAGACATAGACAGACTAAGAGAAGTCATGAACCAAATGGACTTAACAGATATTTATAGAATATTCTTCCCTAAAACAAAAGGATGTCCCTTCTTCTCACCACCTCATGGTACTTTCTCCAAAACTGGCCATATAATTAGTCATAAAACACGCCTTAACAGATACAGAAAGATAGAAATAATCCCATGCGTTCTATTAGACCGTAACGGGCTAAAGCTGTTCTTCAATAATACTAAGGGAAGAACGCCCACATATACATGCAAGTTGAACAATGCTCTTCTTACTGATATCCTGGTCAAGGAAGAAATAGAGAAATTAAAGACTTCTAAGAGTTTAGTTAAAATGAAGGTACAACATACCCAAACTTAGGGGACACAATGAAAGCTGTGCTAAGAGGAAAGCTCATAGCTCTGAGGGCCTGTAGAAAGAAACAGGAGAGAGCATATATCAGCAGCTTGACAGCACACCTAAAAGCTCTAGAACAAAAAGAAGTAAATACACCCAGGAGGAGTAGAAGTCAGGAAATAACCAAACTCAAAGCTGAAATCAACCAAGTAGAAACAAAAAGGACCATAGAAAGAATCAACAGAACAAAACGTTGGTTCTTTGAGAAAATCAACAAGATAGATAAACCCTAATCCAGACTAATGAGAGGACACAGAGAGTGTGTCCAAATTAACAAAATCAGAAATGAAAAGGGAGACATAACTACAGAATCAGAGGAAATTCAAAAAATCATCAGATCTCACTACAAAAGCCTATATTCAACAAAACTAGAAAATCTGCAGGAAATGGACAATTTCCTAGACAGATTCCAGGTACTGAAGTTAAATCAGGAACAGATAAACCATTTAAACAACCCCATAAATCCTAAAGAAATATAAGCAGTCATTAAAGGTCTCCCAACCAAAAAGAGCACAGGTGCAGATGAGTTCAGTGCAGAATTCTATCAGACCTACAGAGAAGACCTCATTACCAATACTATCCAAAGTATTCCACAAAATTGAAACAGATGGAGTGCTACTGAATTCCTTCTATGAAGCCACAATTACTCTTTTACCTATACCACACAATGACTCAACAAAGAAAGAGAACTTCAGAGCAATTTCCCTTATGAATATCGATGCAAAAATACACAACAAAATTCTGGCAAACCAAACCAAGAGCACATCAAAACAATCATCCACCATGATCAAGTAGGTTTCATCCCAGGCATGCAGGGATGGTTTAATATGGAAAACCATCAACGTGATCCATTATATAAACAAACTGAAAGAACAAAACCACATGATCATTTCATTAGATGCCGAGAAAGCATTTGACAAAATTCAACACCCTTCATGATAAAAAGTCCTGGAAAGAAATAGGAATTCAAGGCCCATACCTAAACATAGTAAAAAAAAGCCATATATACAGCAAAACCAGATAGCTAACATTAAACTAAATGGAGAGAAACTTGAAGCAATCCCACTAAAACAGGCTGCCCACTCTCTCCCTACTTCTTCAATATAGTTCTGGAAGTTCTAGCGAGAGCAATCAGACAACAAAAGGAGATCAAAGGGATACAGATTGGAAAAGAAGAAGTCAAAATATCACTATTTGCAGATGATATGATAGTATATTTAAGTGATCCCAAAAGTTCCAGCAGAGAACTACTAATCCTGATAAACACCTTTAGCAAAGTGGCTGGGTATAAAATTAACTCAAATAAATCATTAGGCTTCCTCTACACAAAGGAGAAACAAGCTGAGAAAGAAATTAGGGAAACAGCACCCTTCATAATAGTCCCAAATAATATATAATACCTCGGTGTGACTTTACCCAAGCATGTGAAAAGTCTGCATGATAAGTACTTCAAGCCTCTGAAGAAAAATTGAAGAAGACCTCAGAAGATGGAAAGATGTCCCATACTCATGGATTGGCAGCATTAATATAGTAAAAATGTCCATTTTTAAAAAAGTATTCGACAGATTCAATGCAATCCCCATCAAAATACCAATCCAATTCTTCAGAGAGTTAGACAGAACAATTTGCAAATTCATCTGGAATAACAAAAAACCCAGGATAACTAAAACTATCCTCAACAATAACAGGACTTCTGGGGGAATCACTATCCCTGAACTCAAGCAGTATTACAGATCAGTAGTGATAAAAACTGTATGGACTGGTAAAGAGACAGGCCGATATACCAGTAGAATAGAATTGAAGACACAGAAATGAACCCACACACTTATGGTCACTTGATTTTTGACAAAGGAGCCAAAACCATCCAATGGAAAAAAGATAGCATTTTCAGCAAATCGTACTGGTTCAATTGGAGGTCAGCATGTAGAAGAATACAGATCGATCCATGCTTATCACTCTGTATATAGCTTAAGTGCAAGTGGATCAATGACCTCCATGTCAAACCAGATACACTCAAACTAATAGAAGAAAAAGTGGGGAAGCATCTCGAACACATGGGCACTGGAGAAAATTTCCTGAATACAACACCAATGGCTTACGCTCTAATATCAAGATTTGACAAATGGGTTCTCATAAAACTGCAAAGATTCTGTAAGGCAAAGGACACTGTTGTTAGAACAAAATGGCAACCAACAGATTGGGAAAAGATCTTTACCAATACTAAAACTGATAGAGGGTTTAGATCCAAAATATACAAAGAATTCAAGAAGTTAGACCGCAGGGAGACAAATAACCCTATTAAAAAATGGGGTTCAGAGGAAAACAAAGAATTCACAGCTGAGGAATGCCGAATGGCTGAGAAACACCTAAAGAAATGTTCAACATCTTTAGTCGCAAAGGAAATGCAAATCAAAACAATCCTGAGATTTCACCTCACCCCAGTGACAATGGTTAAGCTTAAAACTCAGGTGACAGCTTTATCTGGTTTGATGTGGAGAAAGAGGAATACTCCTCCATTTTTTGTGGGATTGCAGACTGGTAAAACAATTCTAGAAATCATTCTGGAGGTTCCTCAGAAAATTGGACATTGAACTACCTGAGGACACAGCTATATGCTCTCTTGGGCATATACCCAAATATGCCCCGACATATAATGAAGACACATGCTCCACTATATTCATAGCAGCCTTATTTATAATAGCCCCAAGCTGGAAAGAACCCAGACGCCCTTCAACAGAGGAATGGATACAGAAAATATGGTACATCTACACAATGGAATATTACTCAGCTATCAAAAACAATGAGTTTATGAAATTCATAGGCAAATGGATGCAACTGGAAAATATTATCCTGAGTGAGGTAACCCAATCACAGAAAAACACACATGGTATGCACTCATTGATAAGTGGATATTAGCCCAAATGCTTGAATTACCCTAGATGCACAGAAAACATGAAACTCAAGAAGGATGACCAAAATGCGAATGCTTCACTCCTTCTTTAAAAATGGAACAAGAATACCTTTGGCAGGGAATAGGGAGGCAAAGTTTAGATCAAAGGCAGAAGGAACACCCATTCAGAGCCTGCCCCATATGTGGCCCATACATATACAGCCACCCAATTAGATAAGATGGATGAAGCAAAGAAGTGCAGGCCGACAGGAACTGGATGTAGATCTCTCCTGAGAGACACAGCCAGAATACAGGAAATACATAGGCGAAGGCCAGCAGCAAACTACTGAATTGAGAACGGGACCCCCATTGAAGGAATCAGAGAAAGGACTGGAAGAGCTTTTAGGGGCTGGAGACCCCATATGAACAACAATGCCAACTAACCAAAGGTTCCAGGGACTAAGCCACTATGCAAAGACTATACATGGACTGACCCTGGGTTCCAACCTCATAGGTAGCAATGAGTAGCCTAGTATTAGCACCAGTGGAAGGGGAAGCCCTTGGTCCTGCCAAGACTGAACGTGATTGTTGGGGGGAGGGCGGTAATTGGGGAAGGATGGGGAGGGGAACACCTATAGAGTAGGGAGGTGGAGGGGTTAGGGGGATGTTGGCCCTGAAACCAATAACCATCGAAAGGAAGGGTAATAACAATCGAAATGTAAATGAGAAATACTCTAGTTAATAAAGATGGGAACAAAAAGAACAACAATATCAACCAACCACAGCTCCCAAGGTCTAAATCACTACCCAAAGTCTATACCTGGGCTGTCACTGTGTTCCAACTGTATAGGGAGCAGTGAATAGCCATGTTGGGGCAGCAGTGGAAGGGTAAGTAAGCCCTTGGTCCTTCGAATGCTGGACCCCTGGTTAGGGGATTGTTGGGACGACCGTAATGGGGCGTGGATGGAGAGGGGAACACCCGTGCAATTGGGGAGGGGAAGGAGTTAGGGGCTGATGGACAGGAAACCGGGAAAGGGAATAACATTTGAAATGGAATTAGAAATACGAAATTTAATAAAAATGGAAGAAAAAAAGATGTAATAAAAATAAAATAAAATAAAAATATTAAAAAAAAAAGAAAAACCATGATTCCTTCCAAAAAATGGTGATTGGTTTCTCTACCTTGTTTAGGAACCCACTAGAGTGAGGCCTCAAGTCAATCTTGGTTCATTCTCTAGACCAAAACAACCAGAGTGCAATATACAAAGAATTAGTGTATTTTGGTAATTGAGAATACAGCAGAGTCAGGTAACAAGGAGTGTGAATACTAACCCAGACCTTATTAAGTCATAAAACCAGTACTTAACATTTTACACCATATCCTCTCCATCTGTAAATTCATTCCCCTTACTGCTTTTCTTATAGTGTTGTGATTTTAATGATAATGTCCCCCATAGACTGTTAGTTGCATTGATAATTACAGAAGCCATAGTTGAATGCTTCTGTATCATGTTCTGTGCTAGGGATTGTTTTCATTGCCACGTGCACCCTGAGTCATAAAAACTGCATTATTATGATTATCATTCTATTTTAACTTCTATTTCTTACATCAGGTAAACAAAACACAAAGCTTTGTAGATCACACAAGCATGTTAATTCAATCCAGACAAAATGACAACAGCAACCAGAATTCTTATTATGGAGGTTTATTTGTGATAATTCTTGCTCGGAGGCAGAAGTGAGAGTTAAATTGGATTTATCAGACTTGAGGATGGAACGTCTTTCATTGAGATAAGTAGATTCTGTCTGAATTGTATTTATTTATGTTTGCTTATTCAGTAAGCAGTTGGAAGTGCCACAAAACACTCTGGGAAATATTAACTCATGGATGAATTAAGACACTACCTTGCAAAGGTTCTGCAAGATGCTTCAGGGTTCAAATATTTGTGTGTGTATGGTGGATATGTCACCATCAAATTACCACAATGGGATTCTTGGCATCTGAAGAAAAGGGGTGAGTAACTTTGACCTGATAACTTTGAGGAATAGTGGTTAGGGAAAACCATTTTGAATTGTAAATGTTCTTAAAGAAGATTGTGTTTTGGATGTTTGAGGAATGACAAGAAGCCTGTTGGTTTGAGTGAGGGAAGATGTGATCTGCCTCTTTGTAATATTTTGCATTAGCAACTACAGCAGAACAATGCAATAGATTCACACTCCTTGTCTATAGTTAGTTATTCTACTCTTAATTTCTTAAATACTCATGTTGTTTGAAAACCTGCTATTCTTATGCTGTGTGACTATGAAGCATAGATATTAAACAACCCTACCACAGATAGAGAATCCTTTAGCCATGATCTATAGTAATTAATAAGAAATTCATGATTCGAGTATTAATCTATCTGATATTAATGGATATATATTCTCAACAGATTCTACAGACAGACAGTAAAATACAAATCTATAGCAATATTTCTTTGTTTTTGTGTTTCACATAAAATGTTCCATATAGAAATGGAAAATTGATTCCCTATGTATCAGAATCACTGGTAATTTTTACTTGCTTGCAAGTCAGGTACTCACATAGAATCCCAGAGATGCAAGTCTATTTCTGCCATTTTGTAGGTTTTTTACGTTCTGTAAATTTTTTCCTTTCAAACTTGTCCCAATTCACTAAGTGCCATTGGCTGGATGCCAGCCTTAATCCTGAGAAAATTGGAAAGCTTTCTCTTTAGCGTAAGTGACAAGGGCCTCAGGACATAATAACTATTCAGTTGAGACTTAAAAGAGTAATGGGTTCTTTCTGCTGTCCATTTCAGTCTTTCAGGGTGAGATGCTCTGGCCTCTGATCACAAAGTATGTTTGCATGTAACCCAAGGCACATCTTTGGACTACTCTTCATTCAGTATGTGTACATTTATCATAATTTCCATAACTTTATGAATATTCAGGAAAATATATGCCCTTTGTCTTTAGGAAAATTTATGACACAAACAAACAGTAAAGAAGATTTAGGAGAACATTCTTTAACAAGGTAGGAAAAGGCAGAAAAATCAACTCAACAATGTGCTAACTCCCTGACAGTTGTAAAATTCTGTGAATAAGGAATTTGTTCAAGAACCTTTTATTCCTGAAGATGTATGTAAATTGGATAGTGGTAGCTCTGACTGAGACTATGTTATGATGGAAAATAATCAACAAGAATTAATTAAAACAGTAACTATTTTGCTCTCAAATTAAGCTCCAGAAATACCGTCTGTGTCTTGGGTTGGGATCTCTTGTTTTCCACACATGTGAACTGAATTATAACTAGCACTAAACAAACGTTTTCCAATGGGGAGACGGTTTTTCCCATGGTTATGGGCAGATCAGTGTCCTATGAATACACTTAACCTGCAAGATTTCCTGGGTTCTTGGGTGAAGATGGGCCAGATATATCTACCTTTGATGTTTGAAGAAAATCAAAGATTTCCTACTTATTCGTGAGACATTTAATTTTAACAAATGAGTTAGACTCTTTGGCCTTCAATTTCTAAATCTTTGATCATATGTTTCCTAGTGGAACCAAGTACACAGTCCCACATGATGTTACTCTGATGAGAGTTTTATGGGTATGTTCAAGAAGGACTGCTGGTCTATATAGTTATTGTTTGCATTTGATGAGGATATTTATCATTCATGGCAACATTTGGAGGGTTTTTAAGGCCATTAGTTCAACAAAAGTATACAGAGCCAATGTGTTAGAAGCTCTTCAGGTTCCTTTATCAATATTTCCCCTGATGTTCATGTATAGTCAAAGCAGAAATAATGTCTGTAAAGAATCCCTGATTTAATCATAGACAGTTGGTGACTGATGATTGTTTACTTCATTCTTACCAACATGGGCATGATCCATGGTCTCTAAAGCCATTTGTTCTTTATTTTCAATTGTCTTGAGATCCACAAAGCCAGCTGCACTGGAGACACATACTTCTGGTTTTGTGTTTAATTTTTCAGATATCCTCTCCCTGTTAACCTTCCTCCCTCTATCCTCCCATCTTTTCCCTCCCTCCTTTTCTCTTCTCTCCTCATTCTCCTGTCCTCATCCCAAGGATAAGTTTTTGGTTATTATTATCAGTGATCTTGGATGCACCTGTGTGGTACTATATTGAATAAATACTAATTCCCTTCCATGCTCTATCTTGAAAAAAATTCAGGGGAAGACACAGATTTTATCTTACAAAGTTGTAAAATTTTCAAAAATTGGCTGTCATGTACGAGAAGCCAAAAGCTCCTTAACAGGGCAAATAGCACTTTCAGAATGACACGATGGAACATTTTAAGGTAGATGTTTCTAATTTGATCAATCACTCTATGCAATTAAATACAAAGGGAATTCACTGGGTAGGAAGTGTGTATATATGAGCAGACAGATTAGGAGGAATAAAAATGGAGAGTATAAAGTCAGAGGCAAGGTTTGCTCCTGTGAATACTATCTGAATGCAACTGCAGGTGATGAGCCATCTTGTGGGCTGTGTTGCTAGCTGTCTGTATGCATGGCCTGATGGCAGGTTAGGGTAAAAAGAGGGGCTTAGGCTTGAATGGGAGAGTCCAGGGCAAGTGAGAATTGAGAAAGGCTGGAGATCAACTGTCCATAACATCTTTGCAGTACAGCAAGCAAGCGGTGGAGAGCTATGGATTGAGCTATTGTTCAGTTTTTCCCTCCTTGGATGAGTGAGCACATAATATGTGACTTTACTATAATAAAGGCCTAGTTTCAACACTTGTATAGGAATAAAAATATTGTTGCAAAAGAGAGAGACTATTAAGGATTGTTCTGGACACTTCTACAAAGTGTGTTATTAAAGAAGCAAGGTCTAAAATAGATTCTGTATGGGATCAGCCATCCTTTACATTAGAGTAGGTTATTACTCACTTCCTATCTGGATGTTCAGTGGTGATCTCTGTTTCAAATACAAATGGGACTGGTTACCTGTGTGGCAGATGTCAGGGTGCCTGGAGTCAGGTTTTGTGAGGAGAAATTTTATGTTGATTAATTTTGTAAGTCACTTGAAATTTGAACCACACTAATGGCATGCTCAAGAGACAAGTAACTTTAAGAAGGGATCTCATCTCTTGGTGTGGTCGTAAAGGTTAGTCAGGAAGTGTAGATGAGTGGCCAGCATTATACATTTGTGTCCAAAGCAATGCAGAGCTATGGAGAAATTTTGTTTTTTCTTGTATGACAGCTTGAATAATGCAGAGCATGGATTACTTGGGTTACTTCATATCTAATGAAGAAAGAGATAGAACATTTTATTGCTGTAGTAGAGTTTTGAGGGAGTCTCTAGTACTTCAGTAGATCTTGTGCTCATCATGTAATTCAGTAGATCTTGAGATCTCATAGGTAGCCTCAAACTTCTGATTTTCCAATTCCTACCTTCTGAGTGCTGAGATTATAGGGAAGTACCACCATCCATAGTCAGTTTATCTGTTGTTTGAATCAAACCCAGGGCTTTATGCATGTTATGAAAGCACTCCACTAATTGATTCATATCATTATCTTTTAGAAATGATTTGGACTCTTGTTATCAGTGCTCCAAAGAATGTAAGAATCATCCTAGTTGGGATATGGTCAGAAAAAGTCAATTCTATGACCTAGTATCTTATTAAATTTATATATGACAATGCTGAGTAGTTGTCTTTATGTACAGACTGCAAGGTGTAGAAAAATGGTGTGAGGATTGGAGAGGGAACAGAATTGAGAAAGGCTGGAGATGAAGATGAAATATGAAAGGGGAGGTCACATCATTTGTTGGGAAGGCTTTATTTCTCTCCTGTGTTCTCTAAGAATTTTGAAGTGATCTTATGTCTGATTTTATCTGACATAAGAACTTTAGAACATTGGGAAAGCATAGTGTAATATCAAGGAAAGTTTGTACATCAATCCTAACAAAACTGAAAATAAAATAAATAAAGCCAAAATGTTAAGAAAGAAGAGTATAGAAGGTTGCTTCAGAGAAACCAAATCAAAACAAAACAAACAAGTAACAAAAACAAAGGCTGTGTAAATAGCTTTACATAAGACCAGTCATGGAGGTAGCTCATCAGGTGTAAGACATTGTTCCTAAGCCTCACCAACTGATATGGATTCTCAGAACACATAGTAAAAGGAGGGAGCAACTTCTTCAAGTTGTTCTTCTGATCTCCACACGCATGCCACAGCAAACACATACCACAGTATACACATACCATAGTTCATGTATAAATGCGCATGCGTGCGTGCACGCACGCACGCACACACACACACACACACACTCACACACTTAAGAACAGCAAAATAAAAACTCAAACTCACAAAAACCTTGCACATACTCTTTCAATAACATCTTTCAATAAACTAATATGTATCTGTATTTTTATCTCTGTAAATGTATCTACACACACTCAAATGAATACACACACACACACACACACACACACACATACATCTATAGCTTCTGCACAGTTTGGGGATTGTGGTAGTTTGAAAATGCCTGGTCATGTTAGGAGATATGACCTTGTTGTAGTAGATATGGCCTTATTAGAGGAAGTGTGTCACTGGGTTGGGCTTTGAGACCCTCCTTTTAGCAGAATATTATTTGGTCATGGGAAGAAACAAAGTACTGACATGAGGATATCTGGGTGGCTCTACAAAGTATAAATTTGAATAAAAGAATTCAGGCAAAACTGTTACATGTTGCATGATTCCAGTGATTAGAAACATCCACAATTGTCAATATACAACAAGAGAAAGTTTTGTGACTGTCAAGATCTGATGTGAAAAAGAACATGAGGGATTACTACTTAGAGGGTACTGAACGTCCTTCTGTGATGATAAAAATTGTTTTGGAACTTGATGGAGGTTGTTGTTTTTCAACACTCTGATCATATTAAATGTCAGTGACTTGTTAAACTCAATGTGTTTAACTGTACATCATGTGAATTGTGGCTTCAAAAGTTTAAGTTGTTTGATATCTACCAAAAATTTTAAAATGTGTGATGAGAACCCTTAAGTATCATGAGAATTTTCTTATTTTGCCTTAAACTAGAACTTGATTTGAGCATTTTCAGAGGAATTTAATTGAGGCTGGGAAAATCACATTGAGTGTGTATAACATCTCATGCATTGAAGTCACTCAGTGAAAAGAAAATTTAAATATGTGTACATTTCCTAATTACCAGAATGTATTCTTTTGTGTCAGATAATGTAACCAGCCATTGCAAGATGTTCCCCTGGGTCATAAACCTACAACGTGAGAATTAATTATCATTAATGTGCTTTTTCTCTTCCCACCCATCTTAGGAAAAAAAAGACATCAACATAGACAAGAAAACAGACATTTATTAACAGAATGTTCCATAAAGATAAAGAATGGATTATATTTGGAGGAGCATCTGATAGATCAGTAATTTCTGTCTTCAAAAACACATAAGCATACCTAAAAACTGAGGTGAAAAAACAAGTTAGAATGAATGTCTCAGTTTCCTCTACTGTTCCAAGATCAACATCACATGTGTCTCCTTCCCTAATAATTTTTTTTTGCTGTCTGATGAAAAATCAAAATAACACCAGTCTGTGGAGCTTAATCCATCAGATGTGGCCTACGAAAGGTGTCTCACAATCATATTTCTGATTGTGAGAACCAAATTTACATTTTGTTTTATAACAACATAAGTCATACAGTCAATGGTTTGAAAGACATTTAAATCTTTGCTTGCTATCAATGTTCAGGGAGATGGTTTTAATCAAAAGTCTCATATATGGATGGTGGATAACCTTCAAATACTTAGATTTGATATGCATGCACACAAGAAAATGGGGGAAGAGTGATACATTCACAGGGAAGACACCCACATTGTTTTAATGACAACAGAGTCATAGTAACAAAGGGAAAAGCAGACTCAGTTATGTTTTAAAGACCTTAAAATTGTGTATCTGTATAGATGTGTGGGAAGGAATAAGATGTCACACATTGAATTGTTAGCTGGCATGCTGCCTGTGGAAGGGAATTCCAGGAAAGAATATAAACAATGCTAATATTTATTCTCTCTTGTCATGTGCTGCTTCTGCTTCAATGTTTCAGTGAGTATCTACCTTACATTCATTTTGTAAAACAAAACAATTTTTAAAACTGAAAGGCAATGCATACATAATGCATGGCATAAATGATTATCTAGTGGTCCTTGTTATATGACTAGGTTTTGAATTACCTAGGATACACACTTTTAGGCTGCTTAGGAAAGGTTTAACTGAGGAGGGAAAACTCACTTGTATGTGGGCAACAACAGTTCTTGGACTGAGGGCTCAGATAACATAATGGAGAAAGGTTGTAGTCAACTGAGCACCAACATACATCTTTTTGTTGTCTGAGTGCAGAAGCAATGTGATCAGCTGTCCCAAGCTCTCACCCCTACACCTTCCTCACCATGATGGACTGTATCCCCACATCCAAATGTGAACCAAATGAATCCCTTTCCTTCTTTGCAAGATTGCTTTCCTTGACTGTTTTGTCACAGCAATGACAAAAAGACCATATGTGATTATAATCATTAGCATGTATAAGGACACCAGAATGTCATATTTGCCAATGACACAGCACACTTATTCTGCTTGTGGCTGAGTTTGTGCTTCAAAACAAGAGTTGAATATTTCTTACTAATACCACATAGCTTGATAAGCCTGTTGTACTCAACAGGGAATACTTCACGGGAAGTATCTGGTGCCCTCTAACTGAGTCATAGCCCAGAGATCTAGATCTCAGGCTCCTAATCCATCAACCTAATGCTTTGCTTCTCTTTCATAGCTCAGTGAGGCATTGATCCACCTTCTCCCAAGGTCTTACTTGTAAGGAGAACATTGCTTCCATTTTCTATCTCTGTTGTAATCGTCAGTCAATGAACACCAACTCCGATTCAAAATAAAGCCATCCTTGGTGCAAGTTTTAATGGACTTTTGTTTGAATTGGAAAGGGAAGACACACTTTGGGGGATCTGTAGAGAAAGACGGGTAAAGGATGAACACTGTCCTCAGATTCCTCAGATTAATCCCTGCTAAGAAAACAGTCAATTATTTTTCTGCCATATTGTGTTTAAGTTATGCAAATTGTGCAGAAAAGAAAATATCTGTACCTTATTGTTTCTAAAATTCCAGTCTATTCTCTTCTTGGATCCTGGCATTTAGAACTCTTACCCTGTGCTGTGCAGTAACGCCACCTTCCTTGGAAGTGAAAGTCAAGAGAACACCAATCATAGTCACTGCGAATGGAGATACAACTGTAGTGGAACTCATCAGCATAGACAAATGGAAAGACACAGGTAGTATTAGAAAAATCTAGAAAACAATAATTTCAGCATAAAAAATAAGATTATACAGGAATCTGAATTTCAATTTGCTTTGGTTTTGAAGTTGGTCTCACTCAGACTTCTAACTCACTCCTTAGGCCAGGGATTGCTTGTAGCTCATGTTAATCTTCCTGTCTAGCTTTGTAAGTGCCAAGATTGCATGCTTGAGCTTTCATGCATGGCTGGGGCTTAACTTTGGAACATCTATTTCAATAGAAACATAACTTGTTCTATCATCATCCTCACATACACCTGAAGCTGGTGTCACCTGCTGCCTTTCATGCTTGTGATAAAAATATCTGCAAAATCTCCAATGAAGGCTCATTATGGCCCAGAACTGGGTTCAGGTTGGAGATGATCACTTCCTCAAAAAAAGTTCTTTAGCAAGTAGGGATCTCATTTGTTAGAGTTCACAGTCTTTCTCATCTTTGTCATCGTCTATACTGACTAGGTTTTGTCATCCTGACACAAACTAGAGTCATCTGGGAAGAAGGAACCCAAATCAAGGACTTGTTTCTGTTAGATTGTTCTTTGGGCATATCTGTAGGGTATTTTCTTGTCTAATGTTTGATATAGAAAGGCCTATCTCACTGTGGGTGGTGTTCTTTCTGGGAGGTGGTTCTGGTTGTACAAGAAATTAAGATGAACATGTAAGGGAGAACAAATGAGTTGGCAGAATCCTCCATGTTTTCTTCCTCTGCCTCTGCTTCAGTCTTGGACATGTTTTCTCAATGATGGATTGTGATTGCAAAGTGTTAGCCAAATAATCCCTTCCCTTCTCAAGTTGATTTTTGTCTTTCACCACAGCAACCAAATGTGAGTAGTATAGAAATTGCTACCAGGAGTGGGGTGTTGCTTAATATGGACCCAAGTGTGTTGTTCCTTTGGTATACTGTGAATTGACTGTGGAGCTTTGGACTGGAAGAAACATTCCTTAAGTATTGCTACTTCTGCTCCTGCTTGAGTTACTTCCCTGACTTCCTTCAGTGATAAACCATGATTGGTAAGTGTAAGCTAAAGCCACCCCCCACCCCCTGTCCCCAAGTTGGTTTAGGTCAGTGGTATTTATTTGTTTGTTTGTTTGTTTATTTAATATACAAATTGCAGCTCCTTCTCCTTTTTTCTCCCAGTACCACCCTCACATTCCTACCCCCATTCCCCTCTCCTCTTGACCTCAAAGAATAGGAAGTCACCCATGGAAACCAAAACTCTCTGGCCCATCAACGCATCAGGACTAAGTATATCCTTTCACACTTAGGCCAGACAAGGCAGCTCAGGTGTTGGAAAGGGACCCAAAGGTAGGCAACAGAGTCAGAGACAGTCCCTGCTCCAATTATTAGGGGACCCACATGAAGATCAAGCTGCACATCTGCTAAATAACTGTAGGGGGCCTATGTCCAACCCATACATGCTTTTCGGATAATGGTTTAGCCTTTGTGATCCCCTATGGGCTCAAGTTAGTTTACTGTATTAGGTCTTTTTGTCACGAACTTGACTCCTCGGGCTCCCTCAATCCTCCTCCTGTCCCCACTCTTCACAAGACTCCATGTTTTTTGCCTATTGTTTGTATGTGGGTCTCTGCATCTGTTTCCATCAGCTACTAGATAAAGTCTCTCAGAGGATGGTTATTCTAGATTCCTTTCTTCAAGCTTAGGGAAGTACCCTTAATAGTGTCAGGGGTTGGCCCTCTCTCCTGGGATGTGTCTCAAGAAGAGTCAGTCATTGGTTGGTCATTTCTTCAATTTCTGTTCTATTTTTATCCCTGAATATCTTATAGATGGGAAACATTTTGTTTTGAAGGATTTATGGGTATCTCCCTCCATCCACTGGAAGTCCTGACTGACTACAGGAGGTAGCCTCTTTGGACTGCATATTTTCCATTATTAGGAGTATCAGCTAAAACTCCCAGGAGCCTCCCCCAATCCAGGCCTTGAGCTTATCCTGCAGATGCACCTACCCACCAATTTCCATTCTTTCTCCCAGCCCTCTCACATCCCCACACCTGATCTCCATTCATGGTCTCCTCTCCAACCCCTCTCTCATCAGGTTTCC
Organism: Rattus rattus; assembly: GCF_011064425.1. NCBI lineage: Eukaryota > Metazoa > Chordata > Mammalia > Rodentia > Muridae > Rattus > Rattus rattus. Next base: position 173,952,623 of record NC_046155.1, on the reverse strand, counting down.
TCCACCCGTCTATTTTCAATGTCTATTTTATTTATTCTTACGAGTTAAACTCAAGCCTTCTGCCTTGGGCCCTTCTTGTTACTTAGCTTCTTTGGGTCTATGGATTGTAGCATGCTTATCCTGTACTTTATGGTTAATATCCACTTATAAGTGAGTTCATAGCATATATGTTTTGCTAGGTTTGTGTTACCTCACTCAGGGTGATATTTTCTAGTTCCATCCATTTGCCAGCAAATCTCATGATGTCCTTATTTTTTAAAAGCTAAGTATTATTTCACTGTGTAAATATACCACATTTTTAATCTATTTTTTGAAGGACATCTATGTTGTTTCCGGTTTCTCGCTATTATGATTAAAGCTGCTGTGAATATAGTTGAGTGAGTGTCCTTGTGGTATGTTGCAGTGTCTTTTTGGTATTTGCTCAAGAGTGGTATAACTATTTCCAGGTTTCTGAGAAACTGCTAGGTTGATTTCCAAAATGATTGTATAAGTTTATATTCCCAACAACAGTAAACGAATGGTCCCCTTGCTTCACATCCTCACCAGCATGTGCTGTCCCATTAGTTTTTGATCTTACTTCTTCTGGAGGTGTAAGATGGAATCTCAGGGCCATTTTGATATATTTTCCTGATGACTAAGGACTTTGCACATTTCTTTAATTCCTTCTTGCCATTCAAGACTCCTCTGTTGAGAATTCTCTGTTCAAATTGTACCTAATTCTTTTAATAGACACTTTTATATTTTATTAAGAGTATAACAAAGCTTAATTCTTTTGAACATTTTTGTTTTGCTTTGTGATTTAAACAAAATTCTGCTTTAATTCAGTCAAGCAGACAGGATGTCTAACATGCATTGTTAATTGGATATTTTCTTTATTTACATTTCTAATGTTATTCCTATTCCAGGTTTTCCCTCTGGAAAGCCCCTATGCCATTCCCACACTACCTGCTTCTATGAAGGTGCTTACCCACCCACCCACCCACCCATTCCTATCTCCCTACACTGCTATTCCCTTACTCTGGAGCATTGAACATCAATTTGTATTCTTCTATATGTTGACCCCTAGTTGATAGCACCATTTGTTGAGAATACTGTCTTTTTTTCCCACTGGATGGTTTTAGCTCCTTTGTTAAAGATCAAGTGACCATAGATGTGGTTTAGTAGACTGAGTTTTACATTAAGGTATTTGATTCACTTGGGCTTGTGTTTTGTGCAGGGCGATAAATGAAAAAATATCAATTATTATTTGCACACATACAATTAGACAAGTAACATTTGTTGAAGATATTCTCTTTTGTTCATTGCATAGTTTGGGCTTTTTTTTGTTAAACATCAGGTATCTGTAGGCATATGGATTTATTTCTGGGTCCTTACTTCAATTCTATTGATCAGCCTGTTTTTATAGCACTATCATGTTTTTCTATTATTATTTCTCTGCAGTACAGGTTTAGATCAGGAGTGGTGATACCTCCAGAAGTTCTTTTAATGTACATAATTGTTTTAGTTATTCCAGGTTTTTTTGTTTTTCGAAAAGAAGTTGAGATTTTTATTCAAGGTCTAGTAAACATTGGAATTTTGATGGGAATTTTATTGAATCTATAGATTGATTTTGGTAACATGGCCACTTTCACTATATTAATCTTACTGATTCATGAGCATCAGAAGTCATTCATCTTTTCATATACTCTTCAAATTCTTTCTTCAGAAGCTTGAAATTCTTGTCCTATAGGTCCTTCACTTTCTTGGTTAGAGTTACACAGAGATATCTTATATTATTTGTGGCTATTGTGAAGGGAATTTTTCTTTCACAGTAGATCAGTGTTTTATTAGTGTAAGAAGGAACCAAACTGAGATTACTTTCAATAAAACATCTCTTTTTTCAATAGAAATAAAACAAATTTTAAGTTCCCAAGACCTCCATGGATGAACAATATTTTGGTTGGCAAGTTGTGACATAAATCATGGGCATGTTTCTCTGCCACAGCTGAACAAACCAACCAATGGGATGGCAGTAAGTGTACCACAAAATGTTCTTAAGAAAGTCCTCTATCTCTGAATTCCGATTGGTGAAGTTTGTAACTGTAACTTGGCACAGGTGATTATGGCTTTTGAGACTGTATAACATTCTGGCTCAGGGTTGAACTTCAGCAACCAAGAAATATCAGTAGTAGCCTGATCAAAATGGACTCTTCTTTGCTACAGTGACTTGGTATTTGAGTTGTGTTGGGTTAAAAGGACCCTATAGTATCACAACAACAGATAGTAACAACAACATATTTTTTCTGGAAAAAATAAATCTCATGCTTTGCCAATGTGATCTCCAGAACATCTCTCTGTGACCTCACTTCTATCCATGTACAGCTGGTGTCATTCTCTGTTTTTTCTACTTATGACAAAAAATATCAGCAAGTCTCCAAAAGAGTCAGTGGAGTTCCATTAGCAGTGAGAGAGGCTTCCATTTCCATAATTCATATTCTGGAACCTTTTTCATCACCTGCTTTCCTGACTTACCAATATGCCCAAAATATATCTCCAAGTTCCCACTACTTTTCACAAATATTCTTTATTGTGTCAGTAGTAGTAGCAGCAGCAGCAGATCTGTACCTTCTCACAATGTATTGCTCCATGATGAAGGGTTCACTTTTAACTGCTAACCCAACTCTACTGATTAAGTACTTGCATTTTCTTGGTCTTAGAATATGAAATAGCTTCAGATGGCTTACGTTCTGTGCATTAAAAATTTCTGCTTGTAATAGGATGTTATATTGATTACCTCAAGTTAACTACCAATGGCGTCTGTCTATATTCAAATAGTATTTTTAATCTTTATACATATATAATTGTTATTTGTCAGTTAAAAAGGAAATAATAAAATGCAGAAATGTACATTGTCATATCTTGGTCTTAATGGAGAAGGGAGTATTTTTCTTGAGTAACCAGGAGTTGGTCACTTACCTGAATCTTCAATACCTGGTTTGACCACTGTGACCCATTTCAGAAGAATAATGCAAGAAAAAGGTACATGACTGAAAAGTGCCAGAACTTCCCCAAATCTGATGGTTTATAAAGGGTGGAGTCTAATAATTGAGATGCTGCCCAATAGAGTTGGTTGCCTTACCTTGTTTTGGAGGATGTAAATGAGAGATCAATTCTGAAAGACAAAATGAATTGGCAAAATGTAACTCACCTCCCAAAATACTGCACACCCAACATAACTATGATATACATAATAACATTCTGCAATGTCATATCAAGTTAGGGTTTAATATCTACCCCAGAAATGTCGTGTCAAGGTATGAAAACCAGAAAGTTCTACCTTCTCAGATAAGAGCTTTTTCCCAAATGTCTTCCATACAGTAGGATAGAGTCAATTATAATATTAAGTACAATTCAGATTGTACCCACTTATTGCTGTTCAACAGTTTTCAACTGAGAAATTACTTTCTGAGAGACAAGGGCATTTATTGGGGATTGGCAGAACATTACAGTGGGATTACTGGTGTGATAGCAAATGTTAGCCATATGTAAGGAACCTAGGGCAAGGGGAAAAAGTGAAGTCAAAGCTAAGGAGGATTTCAGATAAATTGGGATTGTAATTGTCTCCAGTCCTTCATACACAGGCTGATGGCAACTCAAAATTCAACAGACTTCTGCTGGATAATTCTGAGAGACAGAGCACATCTGTATGAGTATGTATATATCCTTTGGGTATAGTTGTGGTTCTGAAATTATTATACTTGCAGTCAAATGGATTAAGCAATCCCATATTCCAAAAACAAATAATGAAAAATTTCTCATATCTGCATATTATATTGGTTACACTGGAGCTATAATTGTGAAACAGAAGGAGATGAATATTTGTTCTTAGCTATCTTTTCATTTTATGCAGTCCATAACCCAAATCAAGAAATTGGTGCAACGTACTTTAAGGGTACTTCTGTTTCTATTAATATAATCAAGATAACTTTTCCTAAGTGTGTCTAGAGACTAATGCAATCTAGATAAATCATCACAGATCATCTATAATAGGCTTGTCTTCTATGTGACATTAGATCTTGTCAAGTTGATAAGCATAATTAATTCTCACCCAGATTATATGTGACATCAAATCCTGAAGACATTTATTGAGGAGAGGAAGATTTACAGAAGAGAGCAGAGGGACACAGGAGGCCAGTGATGGAAAAACATTGATAAAAATCAAAGGATGTATGAAAAATCCATGTGAGTATACAGAGAAAATAATAACTTTTATGAGTTTATATTGAGAGTGATAGACATTTGTTATATTATATAACTATTTTATACTTCATAATACTTACACATAAAAATAATGATATTTAAATGCATCACAATTTATATATCATAATATATAAATTCACATTAGAGAAACTATGTAGCTAACAAAAATCATTATTTTGCATGCTAATCATATAATTAATCAAGATAATCCAGGTAGCCACGCTATTTTTCTACTGGACGTGAACAGAATAATAACCTCAGAGAACTTACTCAGACTGATACAGCAAGGTAATGTAAGAGCACTTGAGAATGTCATGTGTGTTTGAAACTTACAGAGACTGTCAGTGAACAGCCAGATAAAAGGGCATTAATAAATTATCCTAATGCAAAGACTAGCTGAGCCCATATACTATTTTAGAGCTTGATTTGTTAAAAACATACCTTGAAGATGTTTCTAACTCAATTAATTATGTTCTCCCTTTCATGAAAATTTTTGTTGCTGCATGAGTACTGAGACCAACACTCCTTCACAGGTAAAGTCAACAGATTAGTATTCACTCAACAAAGGAGGTAAAGAACACCAGTAGAATCCAAAAAGCTTTCTGCTTTTGATTTGCTTGATTGAAAAGCTATCAGAGAGAGCTCCAGCTGTCCTCAATCTTTACTTGCTCTGGACTTTCCTTCTTCAACCCTCAACCCCCTTTTTTCACCTCACCTGCATTCAGTCCATAAATGTAGACAGCTAGCAAGACCCAGCCCACAAGATGACTCATCACTTCCAGTTGCCTGCAGATGACACACAGAAGCAAACCTTGCTTCTGCCTTTATATTCTTTATTTCTGCTCCTCCTACTTGGTCTGCTAACACACACTTTCTCCACAATGAATTCCCCTTTTTCTAATTTCATAGAGTGATTCAATACATTAGAAACATCTATCTTAGAATGATCTATGATGTCATTCTCAAGTGTTTTTTGAGGAACCTTTGGATTTGCTAACATGACAGTTAATCTGAAATCTTTTCGACTTTGTTATTTTATGTTTCATCTCTGTCTTTTTCTCTTTAAGACAAAAATTATAAATTGATACCCATCTATTCTTTTGAAATAAGTGACTGTGTAGTTACAGAACTCATTCCGTATGTATAGAAAACCAAGAAATAGCAACTCAGAAGGCAAATTTTATTTTCTTTTTAAACATTGCCACACCAGTAACTCTAGAAAGTTGATTTTATATTGGGAACCTAATTTGGGAGAGAAATGGGAACTTTTTTGATGATAATTTTTCCATCATAACAAATCTCAAATCAGAATTATCACAACCAATAAAAATACATTTCTAGGAATGAAAGGGCCTCTTCCATACCTCCTATTTATAGAATGGTATTTGTGGCTGAAATCTTTGAATTATTTATCTTTGTCCTGCTTTGCTGAAAAAATTCTTCTAGTTCTCTTTACTGTGATCATAACTTTTCTCAAAGACAATGCAAATATATTCCTGAATATTCATGAAGCTATGAAAATTATTATAAATGTACATAATGAGTGAGGTATGCTCCAAAGATTTGCCTTGCATTACATGCTAGAGGACATTTTGATCCTAGGTCAGAACATTTCACTCTGTGTAAAACCTGTGACAAGCACCAGAAGGAACCCATTATCCCTTTCTTGCTCAACTGGATAGTTATTATGTCCTGGGGCTCTGGTCACTTGCACTAAACATAATGTTTTCTGATTTTCTCAGGACCAAGACTGGTATTTTACCAACAGTATTAGATTAAAGCAATCTTAAAAGAAAAATTTTACTCAATCTAAAAACCTTACAAAATGGCAGAGTTGAAATTAAATCACAAAGCTTCAATATGAATACCACATTTTAGGGTCGATGGCAATTACCAGTGATTCTGACACACAGAGACTATATATGAAACACACATAAAAATGAATAAATACAGCAATATATTTGCATCTTACTCTTTATTTAAGCAGATGGATCTATAAGTTGTTTAAAATATATTCACATTAATTCAATAGAGATGAATGTCCAAATCACGGAATTACCAAGTGGTAATTAGTGTGGATTGTTCTAAAAACTCCATCTGTGGCAGAGAGCTCTTAATATCTGTTTCTTAGTCACACATCATCACAATAGCATGTTTCTAGCCTCCTTGATTATTTTTTGCTTATACATATGGAGGGCATGGATGTTAGAGAGAGAGAGTGGGTGAGAACATAAGATATTATAGAGAAATGCCCAAAGTAAAATAACAGAACATTAGTTTCTTTGTGTGAAGAAAATGCCTGTGTCTATCTTATTTTTTCTTTACTGGAAGGTAACAGTCAGAAGTCAAGATCTATTCAAAAGACCTCATATAGCACCCATTTCTGTTATTGTTTATATTCTTTAAATATCATTTCATGCAAAAACTCATTCCATGCCTTAATATTCATTTGTTTATTGAGACTAGGTCTGGGGAAGCCATGCTATCTCATCAAGTAGCTGAGGATAGCACTGAGTTCTTGATACTCCTAGTTCTATCTCTCAACAGTAGCAATACAAATATGAACCACGTTCAGAACTCTAACTTTTAAAAAATAAATAAGTGTTGCAGATTGACTTACAATAATTTTACATCCTTATTAAGTTTTGAGGAATTTCAATACTTGCAACAACATGCATTTATCAGGTTTTGCATTGGCAAATATATCATCCCAGACATGTATTGGAACATTTGAAAGATTATTAAGGACCATGGCTACTTTGAAGCTGGGCTAAATGTATTTTTGTGTTATGAGGTGGCCATGAATCTATGCTGTTCAGGGGCAGAATATTGTGTGAATGAGAAATGTTACCTATAGAATCTTGTATTGAAAAACTTGGTCCCCAATTGGTGGCCTTTTGAGGAGGCTATGGAGTCTATAGAGAGTGTAGTCTTGCTGGAGAAAACATATCACAGGGGACAGGATTTGAAGTTTTATTTATTTATTTATTTTTAATTTTTTTTAAATCTTTCTAAACTTGAGTATTTCTTATTTACACTTCGATTGTTATTCCCTTTCCCGGTTTCCGGGCCAACATCCCCCCAACCCCTCCCCCTCCCCTTCTTTATGGGTGTTCCCTCCCCATCCTCCCCCCATTACCACCCTCCCCCTCAACAATCTAGTTCACTGGGGGTTCAGTCTTAGCAGGACCAAGGGCTTCCCCTTCCACTGGTGCTCTTACTAGGCTGTTCATTGCTACCTATGAGGTTGGAACCCAGGGTCAGTCCATGTATAGTCTTTGGGTAGTGGCTTAGTCTGTAGAAGTTCTGGTTGTTTGGCATTGTTGTTCATATGGGGTCTCAAGCCCCTTCAAACTCTTCCAGTCCTTTCTCTGATTCCTTCAACAGGGGTCCCGTTCTGAGTTCAGTGGTTTGCTGCTGGCATTCGCCTCTGTATTTCCTGTATTCTGGCTGTGTCTCTCAGGAGCGATCTACATCTGGTTCCTGTCGACCTGCACTTCTTTGCTTCATCCATCTTATCTAATTGGGTGGCTGTATATGTATGGGCCACATGTGGGGCAGGCTCTGAATGGGTGTTCCTTCTGCCTCTGTTCTAAACTTTGCCTCCCTATTCCTTCCCATGGGTATTCTTGTTCCCCTTTTAAAGAAGGAGTGAAGTATTTGTATTTTGGTCATCCTTCTTGAGTTTCATGTGTTCTGTGCATCTAGGGTAATTCACTCATTTGGGCTAATAGCCACTTATCAATGAATGCAAATCATGTGTGATTTTCTGTGATTGGGTTACCTCACTCAGGATGATATTTTCCAGTTCCATCCATTTGCCTATGAATTTAATAAAGTCATTGTTTTTGATAGCTGAGTAATATTCCATTGTGTAGATATACCACATTTTCTGTATCCATTCCTCTGTTGAAGGGCATCTGGGTTCTTTCCAGCTTCTGGCTATTATAAATAAGGCTGCTATGAACATAGTGGAGTATGTGTCTTTGTTATATGTTGGGCCGTCTTTTGGGTATATGCCCAAGAGAGGTATAGGTGGGTCCTCATGTAGTTCAATGTCCAATTTTCTGAGGAACCTCCATCCTGAGTTCCAGAACGGTTGTACCAGTCCGCAATTCCACCAACAATGGAAGAGTGTTCCTTTAGGATTTGAAGTTTTATAATGTGGTTACACTTCCTATTCCTTGTCTCTGATCCTTTGGTGTGTAGATGCAATGTGATCACTGTGCATTCCTATTTTCACACGGGGTTCATGCTCTTTCCAATGCTATGCCTTCTCCCCATGTTGGATTGTATACTTTTCTGAAATGTGAGTTATAATAAACTCCTCTGTCCTCTAGTGTACTTTTAGTCATAATATTTTATGATACCATCAGAAGTGAACATCATAGTGAAACTCAAATGTTTATTCTTTGGCATATCATTTCCAGTGACTCCAGATACTGTTACAATAACACTAGCCTCTTTTTCTAGATTCTCGAGATGATAATACTTATTTTAATTCTTGAAGCTGCAATGTAATTTATATCTCAAGGGAGAGTAAATGAAGAGATAAGCATTGTGTGTGTGTGTGTGTGTGTGTGTGTGTGTGTGTGTATGTGTAGTAAGGTGTGGGGACCAGGTGTGGCACCAGTCCCAAGATGGCGCCCAGTACTGCAGCTAAGTCTCATGACTAGCACCTGACTTCCTCACACACCTGAAACTAGCCACGTCCATTGTGAGAACAGTGCAGGCCCACTATGATGCAAGATCAGGCCATGTGATGTGGACCTATGAACTGAGATTACACAGTCTGGACTGAGGAGGCAGAGTTGAGGGAGGATATAAGGGAGTGTGCTCGAGGGCTGAGAGAGAGCAAAAAGCAAAGAAAGATTCCTGCTTGCATGCTGTAAGGATCCTGAATAAACTGCTTTGAGAAGAACACTGTGTCATCGCTTTTTTTTTTTTTCTTTTTTTTTTTTTTTTTTTTTTTTATGGTTTTCTTTTTTTTCTAATCATTATTATTGATTAATTTTGCATTGATATTTTTTTTTTTTTTATTATTTTGAGTATTTCTTATATACATTTTTGAATGTTATTCCTTTCCGGTTTCCGGGCAAACATCCCCTAATCCCTCCCCTACCCCTTCTTTATGGGTGTTCCTCCCCATCCTCCCCCATTGCTACCCTCCCCCAATAATCTAGTTCACTGGGGTTCAGTCTTAGCAGGACCCAGGGCTTCCCCTTCCACTGGTGCTCTTACTAGGATATTCATTGCTACCTATGAGGTCAGAGTCCAGGGTCAGTCCATGTATAGTCTTTAGGTAGTGGCTTAGTCCCTGGAAGCTCTGGTTGTTTGGCATTGTTGTACATATGGGGTCTCAAGCCCCTTCAAGCTCTTCCAGTTCTTTCTCTGATTCCTTCAACAGGGTCCTATTCTCAGTTCAGTGGTTTGCTGCTGGCATATGCCTCTGTATTTGCTGTATTCTGGCTGTGTCTCTCAGGAGAGATCTACGTGTGGTTCCTGTCAGCCTGCACTTCTTTGCTTCATCCATCTTATCTAGTTTGGTGGCTGTATATGTATGGGCCACATGTGCGGCAGGCTCTGAGTGGGCGTTCCTTCTGTCTCTGTTTTAATCTTTGCCTCTCTATTCCCTGCCAAGGGTATTCTTGTTCCCCTTTTAAAGAAGGAGTGAAGCATTCACATTTTGATCATCCGTCTTGAATTTCATTTGTTCTAGGCATTTAGGGTAATTCAAGCATTTGGGCTAATAGCCACTTATCAATGAGTGCATACCATGTGTGTTTTTCTGTGATTGGGTTACCTCACTCAGGATGATATTTTCCAGTTCCAACCATTTGCCTACGAATTTCATAAAGTCATTGTTTTTGATAGCTGAGTAATATTCCATTGTGTAGATGTACCACATTTTCTGTATCCATTCCTCTGTTGAAGGGCATCTGGGTTCTTTCCAGCTTCTGGCTATTATAAATAAGGCTGCGATGAACATAGTGGAGCACGTGTCTTTTTTATATGTTGGGGCATCTTTTGGGTAGATGCCCAAGAGAGGTATAGCTGGATCCTCAGGCAGTTCAGTGTCCAATTTTTTGAGGAACCTCCAGACTGATTTCCAGAATGGTTGTACCAGTCTGCAATCCCACCAAAAATGGAGGAGTGTTCCTCTTTCTCTGCATCCTAGCCAGCACCAGCTGTCACCTGAGTTTTTGATCTTAGCCATTCTCACTGGTGTGAGGTGAAATCTCAGGGTTGTTTTGATTTGCATTTCCCTTATGACTAAAGATGTTGAACATTTCTTTAGGTGTTTCTCAGACATTCGGCATTCCTCAGCTGTGAATTCTTTGTTTAGCTCTGAACCCCATTTTCTAATAGGGTTATTTTTTCTCCCTGTGGTCTAACTTCTTGAGTTCTTTGTATATTTTGGATATAAGGCCTCTATCTGTTGTAGGATTGGTAAAGATCTTTTCCCAATCTGTTGGTTGCCGTTTTGTCCTAACCACAGTGTCCTTTGCCTTACAGAAGCTTTGCAGTTTTATGAGATCCCATTTGTCGATTCTTGATCTTAGAGCATAAGCCATTGGTGTTTTGTTCAGGAAATTTTTTCCAGTGCCCATGTGTTCCAGATGCTTCCCTAGTTTTTCTTCTATTTAGGAAAATATTCTCTTATGATTTTGTTGAAAACATTCTCTGAGCCTTTGAGCTGCCTTCTTCTCTTTCTTCAATTCTATAATTCTTAGGTTTGGTCTTTTCATGCTGTCCCAGATTTCTTGAATATTTTGTGTCAGGATTTTTTTTTTAGATTTGACATGTTTTTGACTGATGTATCCATTTTCTTTATTCTATCTTCAACTCCTGAGAGATTCTCTTTCACCTCCTGTATTCTGTTAATGAAGCTCACCTCTATAGTACCTGTTCAGATTCCTAAATTTTTCATTCCAGAATTCCTTACACTTGTTTTTATTGATTTTCAGGTCTTGAAGTATTTTATTCATTTTCTTTTACTGTGTGTGTGTGTGTGTGTGTGTGTGTGTGTGTGTGTGTGTGTGTGTCCATCTGTCTGTTTGTCTATCTGAGTGCTTCAGCAATATTGGATTATTCTGCTGTTGTAGAATATCTGGGCTCTAGTAGAGATCTATTTTCATAGCTGTTAATGATTGTATTTGTATGCTGTTATCTAGGCTCTGGATTTCTGATGATTATTTGTCTAACTGGTGATTTCTGGACATGTTCTGTTGGACAAGGTATTATTCCTTTGTTTTTGTTACTCCTCTGGATTTTGGAGAATGGGATGGCAGTGTGTTGTCTATTTACTTGGAATGTTCTGATGGTGTGTTCAGAAGGAATGCCTACTGGTGTTAAGAGGCTGGAATGTGTTGAGGAAAGAAAATTGGAAGAGGTCATTGTGATCCTTTGAGGCTGATGTCAGAAATAAAATTCAGACCACAGCAGATTTCCTCCTATAGAGCTGGGGATCTGACTGGGGTTGATAAAATCTTGGCAACAGTAGTAACTCTGCAGGTCGACCTGTTTCTCACTGGTTTCACATACCCAAATTTATGCAACACAAGGAAAGCAGGGCTAAGAGGAAACCTCATAGTTCTGAGTGCCTCCAAAAAGAAACTGGAGAGAGCATACACTAGCAGCTTGACAGCAAAACTAAAAGCTCTAAAACAAAAGAAGTAAATACACCCAAGAAGAGTAGATGGAAGTAAATAATCTAAATCAGGGCTGAAATCAGCCAAGTATAAACAAAAGAATTATACCAAGAATCAACAAAAACAGGAGCTGTTTCTTTGAGAAAATCAATAAGATATAAAAACCTTCATCCAGACTACCCAGAGGGTACAGAGACAGTATCTAAATTAATGAAATCAGAAATGAAAAGGAAGACATATCAACAGAATCTGAAGAAATTTAAAAAATCATCAAGTCCTACTATAAAAGCCTATACTCAACAAAACTGGAATATCTGAATGAAAAGGACAATTTTCTAGATAGATACAAGGTAACAAAATTAACTTAGGATCAGATCAGACAAACCATCTAAACAGTCCCATAACACCTAAAGAAATAGAAGCAGTTATTAAAAGTCTCCCAACCAAAACTAAGCCCAGAACCCGATGTATTTAGTGAAGAATTCTATCAGATCTTCATAGAAGACCAAATATCAATATTTCCAAACAATAGAAAAACTAGAACACTACTCAAAAGCAACACTACCCAATTTGTTCGATAAAGCCACCATTATACTTATAACTAAACCACATAAAGACCCAACAAAGAAAGAGAATTTCGGACTAATTTCCCTTATGAATATCAACGCAAAAATACTCACTAAAATTCTGGAAAACTGACTCCAAGAACACATCGAAATGATCATCCATCCTGATTAAGTAAGCTTCATCCCAGGGATGCAGGGATGGTTCAATATATGGAAATTCATCAACCTTATCCACTATGTAAACAAACTCAAAGAAAAAAACACATGATCATCTCATTATATGCTGAGAAAGCATTTGACAAAATCCAACACCCCTTCTTGTTAAAAGTCTTGGAAAGATCAGGAATTCAAGGCCCATACCTAAACATGGTAAAAGCAATATACAGAAAACCAGTAGACAACATCAAACTAAATGCAGAGAAACTTGAAGCAATCCCACTAAAATCAGGGACTAGACAAGGCTGCCCACTCTCTCCCTACTTACTTATACTACTTGAAGTCCTAGACAGAACAATCAGGCAATGAAAGGAGGGCAAAGGAAAACAGATTGGAAAGGAGGAAGTCAAAAAGCACTACTTGAACAAGATATAATAGTATATTTAAGTGACCCCAAAAGTTCTACCAGAGAACTATTAAGCCTGATAGATAAATTCAGCAAAGTGGCTGGGTATAAAAAAAATAAACAAACCAGTAGCCTTCCTCTATTCAAATAATAACCAGGCTGAGAGAGAAATGAGGGAAATGACACCCTTCACAATAGTCCCAAATAATATAAAATACCTTGCTGTGACTCTAACCAAGAAAGTGAAAGATCTGTATGACAAGAACATCAAGTCTCTGAAGAAAGGAATTGAAGAAGATGTCAAAAGATGGAAAGATCTCATGTATTGGCAGGCTTAATATAGTAAAAATGGCCATCTTCCCAAAAGTAATCTACAAATTCAATGCAATTGCCATCAACATCCCAACTCAATTCTTCATAGAGATAGAAAGAGCAATATGCAAATTCATTTGGAATAACGAAAAAATCCAGGATGGCAAAAATTATCCTGAACAATGAAGAAACATCTGGGGGAATCACCATCCCTGACCTCAAGCTGTATTACAGAGCAATAGCGATTAAAAAACCACATGGTATTGGTACAGAGATAGACAGGTAAATCAATGGAATAGAATTGAAGATCCAGAAATGAACCAACACACCTATGGTCACCTGATCTTTGACAAAGGAATATGTTCAACATATTGTGCTGGTTCAACTGGAGGTCAGCATGTAGAAGAATGCAGATTGATCCATCCTTATCACCCTGTACAAAGCTTAAGTCCAAGTGGATCAAGGACCTCCACATAAACCAGATATACTCAAACTAATAGGATAAAAAGTGGGAATGATCCTCAAAATCCTGGGCACTGGAGTAAATTTCCTGAACAGAAGAAAAATGGCTTATGCTCTAAGACCAAAAACTGACAAATGGGACTTTTTTGCAAAGCTTCTGTAAGGTAAAGGACACTGTCATTAGGACAAGACAACCAAGAGGTTTGGTCAAGATATTTACCAATCCTACACCCCATAAAGGGCTAATATCCAATATATACAAAGATCAAGAATTTAGACTCAAAAGAATCAAATAATCCTATTAAAAATTGGGTACAGAGCAAAACAAATCATTCTCAGCTGAAGAATATTGAATGGTCAAGAAGTACCTGAAGAAATGTTCAACACCCTTAGTCATCAGGGAAATGCAAATCAAAACAACCTTGAGATTCCACCTCACACTAGTCATAATGGCTAAGATCAAAAACTCAGGTGACAACAGATGCTGGCAAGGATGGGGAGAAAGATGAACACTCCTCCATTGTTGGTGGGATTACAAGTTGGTACAACCACTCTGGAAATCAGTCTGGTGGTTCCTCAGAAAATTGGACATTCCACTACCTGAGGACCCAGATATACCTCTCCTGGGCATTTACCCAAAAGATGCTCCAACATACAACAAAGACACATGCTCCACTATGTTCATAGCAGCCTTATTTATAAAAGCCAGAACCTGGAATGAACCCAGCTGTCCTTCAACAAAAAAAATGGATACAGGAAATGGGGTACATCTATACAATGGAGTACTATTTAGATATCAAAAACAATGACTTCATGAAATTCTTAGGCAAATGAATGGAAATAAAAAATATCATCCTGAGTGAAGTAACCCAATCACACACAACAAAAACCCAGAACACATGGCACACACTCACTGATAAGTGGATATTAGCCCAAAAGCTTGGATTACCTAATATACAATCCACAGATAACATGAACCTCAAGAATAAGGACAACCAAAGTGCAGATATTTCAGTCCTTCTTAATAGGAGGAACATAAATATTCATAGGAGAAGATATGAAGGCAAAGTTTGGAGCAGAGACTGAAGGAATGGCCATTCAGAGCCTGCCCCACCAAGGGATGCAGCCCAAATATATACAGCCACCAAACACAGACAATATTTCTTTGGCCAAGAAGTGCATGCTGACAGGAGCCTGATTTAGCTATCTCCTGAGAGGCTCTGTCAGAGCATGACAAATACTGAGGCAGATGCTCACAACCAACCATTGAACTGAGAATAGGGTCCCCACTGGAGAAGTTAGAGAAAAGATTAAAGGAGATGAAAGAGTTTGAAATCCCATAAGAACAACAATACCAACCTACTAGAACTCCAAGGACTAAACCACCATCCAAAGAGTACACATGGACAGACTTATGGCTACAGCTGTATATATAGCAGAGGATGACCTTGTTGGGCACCAATGGGATGAGAAGCCCTTGGTCCTGCCAAGGCTGGACACCCCAGTGTAGGGTAATGTCATGGCAGGAAGGTGAGAAGGGTGGTTTTGGGGGTTGGGGAACAACCTTATAGAAGAAGGGAGATGGGAAATGGAATATGAGGTGTATATACCAGAAACCAATGCAATAACAGTTGAAATGTAAATTAAAAACAATCCAATAAATAAAGAAAAAGAAAGAAAAATATTTAGACCAAGTGCTCTTTGAATTATTTTATACCTATAAGCCTATGGAGGAGGGTTGGAATATGATGGTTCGAATAGGTATAGCCCACATAGACATGTCTTTGAAAACTGGAACCATATTCAGTAACACTATTTGAGGTATCGTCTTTTGGTATATGTGGCATTTTTGGAGGGCTCTTCAGCACCATGTCACTGCCTTCTTCCTTTAATCCAAACCCCATTATATGTTTTTCTTTATAAGGCTTACCATGGCCATGATATCTCTTCACAACAATAAAACTCTAAGAAAATAAGGAAGCCTTTTCTCTCAATCTGGCAATGTAATAGGCCAAATTTAATTTATTGTTTATCCATTTTAAAGGCTTCCTAGGAAAATTGTCTCATGTCACTGATGTAAAAATAAACAGTTCCATAAATTCTCAATGAAGAAGTATAAATCTTTTAAAAAGGCTAAGTAGGCAATTTGTTAAATCTCTACAAGGAAAGGGTACATGGTAAAGAGTAAAGTGTTCAAATGGATGATGTTGATGTTTTAGTGGTTTTGTTTAACACTTCAAAAGATATCATGTGAGTAGCTCTAAGAAAAAATATCTTAAAAACTTTGAGAAGAAAAGAGATTTGATTCCTTACTGTCACTTCTGTCTCTGTCCTGCAGAAAGGAGTGACACCACGACATTCTTCTCAAAGCAGTTTATTCAGGAACCTTACAGCATGCGAACAGGAATCATTCTTTTCTTTACTTCTCTCCCTCCCAGCCCCTGAGCACACTCCCTTATATCCTCCCTCAACTCTGCCTTCTCAGTCCAGACTGTGTAATCTCAGTTCATAGGTCCATGTCACATGGCCTGATCTTGCGTCATGGTGCACCTGCGAAGCTCTCACAATGGACGTGGCTAGTTTCAGGTGTGTGAGGAAGTCAGGTGCTAGTCATGAGACTAAGCTGCAGTCCCGGGCGCCATCTCGGGACTGCCGCCACACCCGCTCATCACATCTCCCCCTTCTTTATGTTTTTTGCAGAGAGAATGCCTGTCTTAGGTTGCCCCCTGCAGCAATGCCCCTTACCCGTCATTAGGAGACAAACAGCTTAGGTTTGATCCCTGTCTTAGGTTGGTGACATACCCTGGGAGTCTTACCCATCATTGACTACTTCTCTAGCATGTCAAGCCACACTTGAGGAGATTGTCCCGTCTTCACCACTGCAAAAGCCTGTATCATTAAGGCTTGAGTTCTGCGCTGATGAAACTGTATACAGCATATGCACCAAAAGGCCAGGACACTAATAAGAATCAGGCATAGGGCAAGTCCAGCAAGTCCAGCTCATTCTTTCAGCCGTGAGGCAACGGCAGGAATCGAATCAGCCAGTCCTCCAGCTAAGGACATCTGTGTTGGCTTGAATCATCCTTTGTGGTGTGCTGCTATGGTTCTGATCCACTGCCTTGCCGCCTGTGAGTCTGGAAGCTTCAGCTGTTAGGAACCAGAGGCTGGTTAGCTTTGAGGCTGCGGAGGGCTCTTCGTGCTACAGTGGACTTTGCAATCTGGTAGCTCCGGCCGACACCATTAAACTTCCCCTTTCCCACCACTTCCACAGTGACCGTCCACTTGAATGGAGTTGATATGGACGATGGATTGTCTCAATTCCTGAACTAGTCCATCAAGATGTTGAGACCAAATTCCTGTAAGATACTGAGATATATTATGGGATATCTGAGCAGCACAACTGACATTCACAAATGGTATGGAGGTGACACACAGTCCTGAATATTTCCACTCACAACCCAATTGCATTAACTCCATCATAATATCTGCTTGTTCCTGGAGGAAATCGACCCTTTGATACAGCAGCAAAATTCCCGCTTTCAAATGACTATTAATATTACCCTGAACATCTAAAGCTTCTGCAACACCTGTGGATAAGTTACTTACACCTGCCGCAGTCTGTACTACGGAGGTAAGGGATATGGCTGCAGCAATGGCTGCGGTGGCAGAAACTGCTATAGCAGTAACAATGGCTGCAGTAATGCCAAAAACTCTGCAGAGTTCTGGGTGTAAGCTATGTCCCTCTGCCCCACCCAGAACATACAGAGGTGGATGAGGCAGCCCCAGAGCCAATGGTTCTACCTTTAGTTTCACTTTCTCTAAGCTGTCGGCAATGCTTTCCAGATCGTCTTCCAACATTTCCCCCTCGCTAGAATTTCCTTCGGTCTCTAATTTTTGAGAACATTCCTCTCTAACCTGATTTAGTGCCTCATTTCCCTTTTGGAGCTCCGCACCACACCTTTCCTCATCCCCTATGCAATTTTTCACTAATTTCCACACTGGCAGCACTCCTTTTGGTAAAACCCCCTGCTCCTTGGCAAACCTCAAATCTTTCCCTAATTTCTTCCAACTGGGCATTGTAAGATGTCCTGTCACTGGAAACCACAGAGCAACCTGGTCAAGTGCTTTTAAAAAATTCTCTATTATTTCTTTCTTTAGCCTGATTCCTTTCACTTTTAACAAATCCTTGAGGGCTTGGCTAACTGTCTGAGCTGATGTTGAGTTCCCCATTGTGCTTGGTGCGACTTGTGCCAAAACAAGAAACCTTATAGTCTCAATCCGAGAGCTTTTTGACTTGTCCCAAAACTGGGAACTTTATAGTCTCAATCCGAGAGCTTTGTAATTTGTACCAAAACCAGGAACCTTATACTCTCAATCTGAGAGCTGTGTGACTTATCCCAAAACCAGGAACCTTATAGTCTCAATCTGAGAGCTTTTCTCATCCCACTTACCTGGGAACTTACCAGCTAGCCACCCTGACCACGATGAGTTCTGAACAAATGTCCCCCTATGGGCCACCACTTGACGCTTCTGTCTCTCTCACGCAGAAAAGAGCGATGATGAGAACCTGAAGGGACCGACCAGATAAACAGTTCTCTGCACCCAAATCCCGTGGGAGGGAGAGCTAAACCTTCAGAGAGGCAGACACGCCTGGGAAACCAGAAGAGACTGCACTCTGCACACATCTCTGAAGCCAGAGGAAACGCCAAACGCCATCTGGAACCCTGGGTGCACTAAAGCTCCCGAAAGGGCGGCGAGATCTTCCTGGTTGTTGATTCATGAGAGCTCACGAGCAACACCTCACGAGCAAACTTGAGCCTCGGAACCACAGGTAAGACCAACTTTTCTGCTGCAAGTGACCTGCCTGGTGAACTCAAGACACAGGCCCACAGGAACAGCTGAAGACCTGTAGATAGGAAAAACTACACGCCCGAAAGCAGAACACTTTGTCCCCATAACTGGCTGAGAGAAAACAGGAAAACAGGTCTACAGCACTCCTGACACACAGGCTTATAGGACAGTCTAGCCACTGTCAGAAATAGTAGAACAAAGTAACACTAGTGATAATCTGATGGTGAGAGGCAAGCACAGGGACCCAAGCAACAGAAACCAAGATTACATGGCATCATTGGAGCCCAATTCTCCCACCAAAGCAAACACGGAATATCCAAACAAACCAGAAAAGCAAGATCTAGTTTCAAAATCATATATGATCATGATGCTGGAGGACTTCAAGAAAGACGTGATGAACTCCCTTAGAGAAACACAGGAAAACATTAATAAACAAATAGAAGCCTACAGAGAGGAATCGCAAAAATCCCTGAAAGAATTCCAGGAAAACATAAATAAACAAGTAGAAGCCCATAGAGAGGAATCACAAAAATCCCTGAAAGAATTCCAGGAAAAAACAGTCAAACAGGTGAAGGAATTAAAAATGGAAATAGGAGCAATAAAGAAAGCACAAAGGGAGACAACCCTGGATATAGAAAACCAAAGGAAGAGACAAGGAGCCACACATACACATATCACCAACAGAATACAAGAGATGGAAGTGAGAATCTCAGGAGCAGAAGATTCCATAGAAATCATCAACATAACAGTCAAAGAAAATGTAAAGCGGAAAAAGCTACTGGTCCAAAACATACAGGAAATCCAGGACTCAATGAGAAGATCAAATCTAAGGATAATAGGTATAGAAGAGAGTGAAGACTCCCCGCTCAAAGGACCAATGAATATCGTCAACAAAATCATAGAAGAAGAAAACTTAACCCTAACATAAAGAAAGAGATGCCCATAAACATGCAAGAAGCCTATAGAACTCCAACTAGATTGGACCAGAAAAGAAACTCCTCCCATCACATAATAGTCAAAACACCAAACACACAAAATAAAGAAAGAATATTAAAAGCAGTAAGGGAAAAAGGTCAAGTAACATATAAAGGCAGACCTATCAGAATCACACCAGACTTTTCGCCAGAAACTATGAAGGCCAGAAGATCCTGGACTGATATCATACAGACCCTAAGAGAACACAAATGCCAACCCAGGTTACTGTATCCTGCAAAACTCTCAATTAACATAGATGGAGAAACCAAGATATTCCATGACAAAACCAAATTTACACAATATCTTTCTACAAATCCAGCACTACAAAGGATAATAAATGGTAAAGCCCAACATAAGGAGGCAAGCTATACCCAGAAGAAGCAAGAAACTAATCGTCTTGGCAACAAAACAAAGAGAAGAAAAGCACACGAACATAACCTCATATCCAAATATGAATATGACAGGAAGCAATAATCACTATTCCTTAATATCTCTCAACATCAATGGCCTCAACTCCCAAATAAAAAGACATAGATTAACAAACTGGATACGCAACGAGGACCCTGCATTCTGCTGCCTACAGGAAACACACTTCAGAGACAAAGACAGACACTACCTCAGAGTGAAAGGCTGGAAAACAACTTTCCAAGCAAATGGTCTGAAGAAGCAAGCTGGAGTAGCCATTCTAATATCAAAAAAAATCAATTTTCAACTAAAAGTCATCAAAAAAGATAAGGAAGGACACTTTATATTCATCAAAGGAAAAAATCCACCAAGATGAACTCTCAATCCTAAATATCTATGCCCCAAATACAAGGGCACCTACATACGTAAAAGAAACCTTACTAAAGCTCAAAAAAAAACACACATTGCACCTCACACAATAATAGTAGGAGATTTCAACACCCCACTCTCATCAATGGACAGATCATGGAAACAGAAATTAAACAGAGACGAGACAGACTAAGAGAAGTGATGAGCCAAATGGACTTAACAGATATTTATAGAACATTCTATCCTAAAGCAAAAGGATATACCTTCTTCTCAGCTCCTCATGGTACTTTCTCCAAAATTGACCATATAATTGGTCAAAAAACGGGCCTCAACAGGTACAGAAAGATAGAAATAATCCCATGCGTGCTATCGGACCACCACGGCCTAAGCTGGTCTTCAATAACAATAAGGGAAGAATGCCCACATATACGTGGAAATTGAACAATGTTCTACTCAATGATAACCTGGTCAAGGAAGAAATAAAGAAAGAAATTAAAGACTTTTTAGAATTTAATGAAAATGAAGGTACAACATACCCAAACTTATGGGACACAATGAAAGCTGTGCTAAGAGGAAAACTCATAGTGCTGAGTGCCTGCAGAAAGAAACAGGAAAGAGCATATGTCAGCAGCTTGACAGCACACCTAAAAGCTCTAGAACAAAAAGAAGCAATACACCCAGGAGGAGTAGAAGGCAGGAAATAATCAAACTCAGAGCTGAAATCAACCAAGAAGAAACAAAAAGGACCATAGAAAGAATCAACAGAACCAAAAGTTGGTTCTTTGAGAAAATCAACAAGATAGATAAACCCTTAGCCAGACTAATGAGAGGACACAGAGAGTGTGTCCAAATTAACAAAATCAGAACTGAAAAGGGAGATATAACTACAGATTCAGAGGAAATTCAAAAAAATCATCAGATGTTAGTATAAAAGCCTATATTCAACAAAACTTGAAAATCTGCAGAAATGGACAATTTCCTAGACAGATACCAGGTACCGAAGTTAAATCAGGAACAGATAAACCAGTTAAACAACCCCATAACTCCTAAGGAAATAGAAGCAGTCATTGAAGGTCTCCCAACCAAAAATAGGCCAGATCCAGATGGGTTCAGTGCAGAATTCTATCAGACCTTCAAAGAAGACCTCATACCAATACTATGCAAACTATTCCACAAAATTGAAACAGATGGAGCACTACCGAATTCCTTCTATGAAGCCACAATTACACTTATACCTAAACCGCACAAAGACCCAACAAAAAAAGAGAACTTCAGACCAATTTCCCTTATGAATATCGATGCAAAAATACTCAATAAAATTCTGGCAAACCGAATCCAAGAGCACATCAAAACAATCATCCACCATGATCAAATAGGCTTCATCCCAGGCATGCAGGGATGGTTTAGTATACGGAATACCATCAACGTGATCCATTATATAAACAAACTGAAAGAACAAAACCACATGATCATTTCATTAGATGCTGAGAAAGCATTTGACAAAATTCAACACCCCTTCATGATAAAAGTCCTGGAAAGAATAGGAATTCAAGGCCCATACCTAAACATAGTAAAAGCCATATACAGCAAACCAGTTGCTAACATGAAACTAAATGGAGAGAAATTTGAAGCAATCCCACTAAAATCAGGGACTAGACAAGGCTGCCCACTCTCTCCCTACTTATTCAATATAGTACTTGACGTTCTAGCCAGAGCAATCAGACAACAAATGGAGGTCAAGGGGATACAGATCGGAAAAGAAGACGTCAAAATATCACTATTTGCAGATGATATGATAGTATATTTAAGTGATCCCAAAAGTTCCACCAGAGAACTACTAAAGCTGATAAACAACTTCAGCAAAGTGGCTGGGTATAAAATTACCTCAAATAAATCAGTAGCCTTCCTCTACACAAAAGAGAAAGCCGAGAAAGAAATTAGGAAACGACACCCTTCATAATAGACCCAAATAATATAAAGTACCTCGGTGTGACTTTAACAAAGCAAGTAAAAGATTTGTACAATAAGAACTTCAAGACTCTGAAGAAAGAAATTGAAGAAGACCTCAGAAGATGGAAAGATCTCCCATGCTCATGGATTGGAAGGATTAATATAGTAAAAATGGCCATTTTACCAAAAAGCAATCTACAGATTCAATGCAATCCCCATCAAAATACCAATCCAATTCTTCAAAGAGTTAGACAGAACAATTTGCAAATTCATCTGGAATAACAAAAACCCAGGATAGCTAAAACTATCCTCAATAATAAAAGGACTTCAGGGGGAATCACTATCCCTGAACTCAAGCAGTATTACAGAGCAATAGTGATAAAAACTGCATGGTATTGGCAAAGAGACAGACAGATAGACCAATGGAACAGAATTGAAAACCCAGAAATGAACCCACACACCTATGTTCACTTGATTTTTGACAAAGGAGCCAAAACCATCCAATGGAAAAAAGATAGCATTTTCAGCAAATGGTGCTGGTTCAACTGGAGGTCAACATGTAGAAGAATGCAGATCGATCCATGCTTATCACCCTGTACAAAGCTTAAGTCCAAGTGGATCAAGGACCTCCACATCAAAACAGATACACTCAAACTAATAGAAGAAAAACTAGGGAAGCATCTGGAACACATTGGCACTGGAAAAAATTTCCTGAACAAAACACCAATGGCTTATGCTCTAAGATCAAGTATCGACAAGTGGGATTTCATAAAACTGCAAAGCTTCTGTAAGGCAAAGGACACTGTGGTAAGGACAAAATGGCAACCAACAGATTGGGAAAAGATCTTTACCAATCCTACAACAGATAGAGGACTTATATCCAAAATATACAAATAACTCAAGAATTTAGACCGCAGGGAGACAAATAACCCTATTAGAAAATGGGGTTCAGAACTAAACAAAGAATTCACAGCTGAGGAATGCCGAATGGCTGAGAAACACCTAAAGAAATGTTCAACATCTTTAGTCATAAGGGAAATGAAAATCAAAACAACCCTGAGATTTCACCTCACACCAGTGAGAATGGCTAAGATCAAAAACTCAGGTGACAGCAGATGCTGGCGAGGATGCAGAGAAAGAGGAACACTCCTCCATTGTTGGTGGGGTTGCAGACTGGTACAACCATTCTGGAAATAAGTCTGGAGGTTCCTCAGAAAATTGGACATTGAACTGCCTGAGGATCCAGCTATACCTCTCTTGGGCATATACCCAAAAGATGCCCCAACATATAAAAAAGACACATGCTCCACTATGTTCATCGCAGCCTTATTTATAATAGCCAGAAGCTGGAAAGAACCCAGATGCCCATCAACAGAGGAATGGATACAGAAAATGTGGTACATCTACACAATGGAATATTACTCAGCTATCAAAAACAATGACTTTATGAAATTAAAGGCAAATGGTTGGAACTGGAAAATATCATCCTGAGTGAGCTAACCCAATCACAGAAAAACACACATGGTATGCACTCACTGATAAGTGGCTATTAGCCCAAATGCTTGAATTACCCTAGATGCCTGGAACAAATGAAACTCAAGACGGATGATCAAAATGTGAATGCTTCACTCCTTCTTTAAAAGGGGAACAAGAATACCCTTGGCAGGGAAGAGAGAGGCAAAGATTCAAACAGAGACAGAAGGAACACCCATTCAGAGCCTGCCTCACATGTGGCCCATACATATGCAGCCATCAAATTAGAAAAGATGGATGAAGAAAAGAAGTACAGGCCTACAGGAGCCGGATGTAGATCGCTACTGAGAGAAACAGCAAGAATACAGCAAATACAGAGGCATATGCCAGCAGGAAACCACTGAACTGAGAACGGGACCCCCGTTGAAGGAATCAGAGAAATAACTGGAAGAGCCTGAAGGGGCTTGAGACCCCATATGTACAGCAATGCCAACCAACCAGAGCTTCCAGGGACTAAGCCACTACCCAAAGACTATACATGGACGGACCCTGGGACTCTGACCTCATAGGTAGCAAGGAATATCCTAGTAAGAGCACCAGGGGAAGGGGAAGCCCTTGGTCCTGCTAAGACTGAACCCCCAGTGAACTAGACTGTTGGGGGAGGGTGGCAATGGGGGGAGGGGGATGTTTGCCCGGAAACCGGGAAAGGGAATAACACTCGAAATGTATATAAGAAATATTCAAGTTAATAAAAAAAAAAGAATATACCTTCTTCTCAGCACCTCATGGTACCTTCTCAAAAATTGATCATATGATTGGTTAAAAACAGGTCTCAAGATATACAAGGAAATTGAAATAATGCCATGCATCCTTTAAGATCACCATGGAACAAGGCTGGTCTTCAATAACAACAAACATGACAGAAAGCCTACGATATAGATGGAAGCTGAACAACATTCTATTCAATGACAACTTGATCAAAGAAGAAATAATAAAAAAGAAATTAAAGACGTTTTTAGAATTTAAGGAAAATGAAGGCACATACCCAAACTTGTAGGATACAATGAAAGAAAAAGCAAGAGGAAATGTCATAGCTTTGAGTGCATCCAAAATGAAAGTAGAGAGAGCATATACTAGCAGCTTGACAGCACTCCTAAATGGTCTAGAACAAAAGGAAGTAAATACACCCAAGAGGAGTAGAAGGCAGGAAATAATCAAACACAGAACTGAAATCACCCAAGTTGAAACAAAAAGAACTATGTAAAGAATCAATAAAACCAGGAGCTGGTTCTTTGTAAAACCCAACAGGGTAGATAAACCCTTAGTCAGACTAATCAGAAGGCACAGAGACAGTATCCAAATTAACAAGACCGGAAATGAGAAGGAGATATAACAACAGAAACTAAGAAAAATACATATATTATCATACCTACTGTAAAGTCTATCCTCAATAAAATTGGAAAATTTGGATGAAATGGAACGTTTCCTAAACAGTATCATGTACCAAGGTTAAATCAGGATCAGATAACCATTTGAACACTCCCATAACCCCTCAAGTGGTAGAGACAATCATTAAAAGTCTCCCAACAACAACTAAAAAAGCCAAGGTCCAGATGGGATTATTGCAGAATTCTATCAGACCTTCATAGAAGACCTACTACAAACTACTCCACAAAATAGAAACAGAAGAAACACCATCAACTTCAGTCTTTGAAGACACGGTTTGTTTATACCTAAACTACACAATGACCCTACAAAGAAAGAAACTTCAGGCCAATATCACTCCTGAATATGGATGCAAAGATACTCAATATAATTCTTGCAAAACTGAATTCAAGAACACATCAAAGTGATCATTTATCTGGTTCAAGGAGGCTTCACCCCATGAATGCAGGGATGGTTCAATATAGAGAAATCCATCAACGAAATCCACTATACAAACAAACTCAAGGAAAAAAAAATCACATGGTCATTCCATTAGATGTTGAGAAAGTATTTCACAAAATTCAACACCCCTTCATGATAAAAGTCCTAGAAATATCAGGAATTCAAGGCTCATGCCTAAACATGGTAAAAACAATATACAGCAAACCAGTAGACAACATCAAACTAAATGGAGGGAAAGTTGAAGCAATCCCACTATATTGAGAGACTAGATAAAGCTGCCCACTCTCTCTCTCTACCTATTCAATATAGTACTTGAAGTCCTAGCCAGAGCAATTAGACAAGAAAAAGAGGTCAAAAGGATAAAAATTGGAAAGGAAGAAGCCAAAATACACTGTTTGCACATGATATAATGGAACACTTAAGTAACTTACAGCTGATAAACCACTTCGGCAAATGTGTGGAAATAAAATTACCTCAAACAAATCAGTATCCTTCCTCTGCTCAAAGGATAAACAGGCTGAAAAAGAAATTAGAGAAAAGACTCCCTTCACAATTGCCACAAATATTATAAAATACATTGGTGTGACTCTAACCAAGCAAGTGAAAGATCTGTATGACAAGAAATTCAAGTCTCCAAGGAAAGGAAAAAAATCTCGGGAGATTGAAAGATCTCCAAAATTCATGGATTGGCAGGATTAATGTACTAAAAATGACCATCTCTGGAAAGCAATTTACAGATTCAATGGAATCTCCAACAAAATTCCAACTCATTTCTTCATAGAATTAGAAAGAACAATTTGCAAATTCATTTGAAAAATCAAAAACCCCAGGATAGTGAAAATTATTCTCAACAATAAAAGAATTTATGGGGGAATCACTATTTATGATCCGAAGCTGTATTACAGAACAATCATGATAAAAAGTGCGTGCTATTGCTACAGAGACAAGCAGGGAGATCAGTGGAATAGAATTGAAGACTCAGAAATGAACCCAAACACCTATGGTAACTTGATCTTTGACAAGGAGCTAAAATTATCCAATGGAAAAAAGACAGCATTTTTAACAAAATGTGTTGGTTCAACTGGAGGTCAGCATGTAGATTGCATATTGACCCATTCTTAACTCCTTCTACAAAGCTGAAATCCAAGTGAATAAAGACATACACATAAAACTAGCACTGAAACTAATAGGAGAGAAAGTAGGGAAAGCCTCAAATACAAAGGTACAGGGGAAAATTTCCTGAACAGAACACCAATGGTTTATGCTCTAAAATCAAGAATTGACAAATGG
The DNA here is from genome assembly GCF_011064425.1 of Rattus rattus. Lineage (NCBI taxonomy): Eukaryota > Metazoa > Chordata > Mammalia > Rodentia > Muridae > Rattus > Rattus rattus. The sequence goes on along the minus strand of NC_046155.1, from coordinate 173,925,630 downwards.
GACCTCATCAAATTGCAAAGCTTCTGTAAGGCAAAGGATACTGTCAATAGGCCAAAATGGTAACAACAGATTGGGCAAAGATTGTTACCATTCGTACATCCAATCAAGAGCTAATGTCCAATATATAAAAAGAACACAAGAAGTTAGATTCCAGAGAAACAAATAACTATTAAAATTGTGTACAGAACTAAACAAAGAATTCCCAACTGAGGAATATTGAATGTCCAAGAAACACCTAAAAAGATGTTCAACATCCTTAGTCATCAGGGAAGTACAAATTGAAACAACCTTGAGATTCCACCTCACAGTAGTCAGAATGCCTGAGGTAAAAAACTCAGTTGACAGCAGGTGCTGGAGATAATGGAGTGAAGGAGGAAATCTTTTCCATTGTTGGTGGGATTGCAAGCTGGTACAGTCAATCAGTCTGGTGGTTCATCAGGAAACTGGACATAATACTACCTGAGAACCCAGCTATACCACTCCAGGGCATATACTCCAAAGATGCTCCAGCAGATAACAAGGACACATGCTCCCCTTTAATCATAGCACCCTTATTTCCAGAACTGGAAAGAACCCAGATGTCCTTCAACAGAGGAATGAATACAAAGAAATTGTAGTACATTTTCACAATGGAGTACTACTCAGCTATAAAAACAATGGCTTTAAGGAATTCATAGGCATGGATGGAACTAGAAAATATCATGAGTGAGGTAACCCAATCACAAGAAAGTACACAAGTATGAACTCACTGAGTAGTGGATATAGGCTAAAAAGCTCAGAATACTCAGAATACTTGATCTTCACAGACCATGTGAAGATCAAGAAGGAAGAACAAACTGTGGATGCTTCAGTCCTTCTTAAGAGGGGCAATAAAACTATTCATTGGAGGAGATATGGAGACAAAATTTTTAGCAGATACTGAAGGAGTAGTCATTCAGAGCCTGCCCCATCTGGGGATCCATCTCATATATATATATATATATACAGCCACCAAACCCAGACAATATTGATGAAGCCAAGTGCACGCTGACTGGAGTCTGATATAACTGTCTCCTGAGAGGCTCAGCCAGAGCATGACAAATACAAAGGCAAATGCTAGCAGCCAACCATTGAACTGAGAAGTTGGTCCCCATTGGAGGAGCTAGAGAAATGATAGAAGGAGCAGAAGGGGCTTGCAACTCCATGAAAACAACAATACCAACCAATCAGAGTTCCCAGGGACTAAACTATCACACGAAGATTATACATGGTCAGACCCATGGCTCCAGCTGCATATGTAGCAGAGGAAGGCTTTGTTGGGCACAAATAGGAAGAGAAGTCCTTGGTCCTGCCAAGGCTAGAACCCCCAGTGTAGGGAAATCCTGGGGGAGGTGGGAGAGTGTGGGTATGTGATTAGGAGAGCACCGTCAGAGAAGCAGGTGAAGGGGAGACAAAATAGAGACTTTGCAAAGGGGAAAATGGGAAAGAAGAAAACATTTGAAATGTAAATAAAGAAATTTACAAAAAAAGTAAAAACAAGATCAACAATTAATAAATGAGACCTCATGAAACTGGCAATCTTCTGTAAGGAAAAATTGGCAACCCACAGATTGGGAAATCTTCCCTAACTCCACATCAGATAGAATGCCAATATCCAAAATATATAAATAATGCAAGAAGCTAACCTCCAAAAATGCCAAAACAACCCAATTAAAAATGGAGTATAGAGCTAAATGGAGAATGTAGAACAGAGAAATCTTGAATGGCTGAAAGCCCTAAAGAAATGTTCATAGTTCTTGTTATCAGAGAAATGCAAATAAAAACCTTGAGATTTTATCTTATGGCTAAGATAAAAAATAGGGTGACAGCACATGTTGCAGAGGACATAGAGAAAGAGGACCACTCCTCCATTGCTGTTGAGATTGCAAACTTATACAACCTATATAGAAATCAATCTGAAGGTTCCTCAGAAAATCAAAAATAGATCTACCTAAAGATCCAATCATACCTTACCACTCTTGGACATACACCCAAAATATGCCCTACCATGCCACAGGAACATGTGCTCCACTACACTCACTGAAGTCCAATTTGTGATGGCAAGAATCATAAAAAACCAAATGTTCCACAATAGAAGAAAGGATACAGAAATATGGTTCACTTACACAATGGAATACTATTCCACTATTAAGAACAAGGATATCATGAGCTGTGAAGGCAAGTGGAGTGAACTAGAAAATACTTCCTTAGTGAACTAACTCTGATCCAAAAGGCCATTCATGGTATGTTGTCACTAATAAGTGCATATTAGTTAAAAATCAGAATGTCTAGGATATATCCCACAGAACTCAAGAAGTTTGGCAAAGCAAAGGATCTAAGTGAGGTTGTTTCAATCCCACTTGAGACAGAGAAGAAAGCAATCATGAAAGCAAGAGGGAGGGACTTGCTTTGAGAGGGAGGGGGGGAGAAGAAAAGGGAACAGCGACCCATATGTTGGGGGCATATGGAGAAGCCATGAAGGCTGTAAATTGAATGGGCATTACAATCTTGTTGGGAGGTTAAAGTGCCCTCTAAAGTACCTAGGATCTGAGAGGTGAGAGATTTTCAGTACTTAAGTGGAAGACCTTATATGAAATGCTCAACACTGGGAGAGGAACTTGTAGAGGCTACATTCTGAGTTGAAAGACAAGGATATCTAGTGAAGGGATGGGATTGGTATCCCACTATAAAAACTCTGATTCAGTATTGTCCCTTTCTGGAAAGAATTGCAGGGACAAAAAATAGAAAAGCGCCCGAGGAAAAAGGAGTTCCTGTGAAGATTCCAACCCAAGGATTCATCTCAAGATCAAGCTTCAAGGCCTGATACTGTACTGAAGTTATATTGTGTTTACAGACAGAAGCTTAGCATAGCTCCTCTGAGAGTCAAGAAGCAGCTGATTGAGATAGATGTAAATATTTACCAATGGACTTGGAATTTTGGAGACCCTGTGGTTGAATTAGGAAAGGCTGAAGAAGCTGAAGAGAAGGTGACTTCATGTAAAGACCGCAGAATCAATAACCTAGACCCTGAGATCTCTCATGTAGCCATCAACTGGGCAACACATACTAGCTAGTATAAGGACAATGCAATAGATACAACTGGGGACTGCCTGGTTTTGCTTCAATGGAAGAGAAGATGCATGGTAACTCCTAGAAACTTGAGACCCCAAGGAGTAGGATGTCAGGTAGCAGGTGTGGTAGGGGTGGGGTTGAGAGGTTGGGAAGGTTGGAACATCTTCTTGCAGACAGGGGGAGAAGAAATAGAGATGAGGAACTGTGGGAGGGTGGACTGGGAAGGGATAATGACTGGACCAAAGAAAGAAAGGAAAAGAACCCGCAGTCAGATCTTGATTGAAAGACATTTCTAGATTGAGGGTCCTCATAAGGATAAGTTGTGTCAAGTTTGCATAAAACTATTATATTATATTATATTATATTATATTATATTATATCATATTATACTAATTATAGAGTATATACATTATGGGAAGGGTCATGGTATGACAAAAAGAGGTCAAAACAAATTTTGAAGATTCTTCACTCCTTTCTTCATCATATATTATATGCAAGGAAATTAATGAAGTCTGGCATACAAGACAGTTGCCTATATCTGCTGTACCAGCCATTGACCTTTACATTGGTTTCCTTCACCATAATAAGCCATGGTGTAACTTCTCAAGTAGGTAGAACTGGCATCTTGGGGCTTTTATTTTTTATCAGACTTCTGGATCTTACAGGAATACTTACATGATCTGTTGTCTTATATTTTGTGTGACTTACTGTCATGGTATGAACCTATTTTTTATTTCATCATTTTCTATCAAATCTTGAGCTAGAGAGGAGATTTGAGAAGACATTTGGCACCACACTAAGTTCAAAATCTTAGCACCAACATGGTGGAAGCAAAAGAACAAACTACCAAAAGTTGTTCTCTGACCTCTACAAATACACCATGATACCACCAACAAAATACATTACTGTAACTTTTTAATAAAAATATTTTTCTATTTCAAATCAACAGAATGATTAAAATGAATAAAATGATTTAAAAATACCATTCAAGTTGTGTCAATATTTAAACAAGAAATAAAATCCCGATGAAACTCAGGTTCTTTATCATCTTTCATGCCTGTCAATCAAAATGTCATTACATTTCACTCTGGGGTTGAAAAGTCCAGCATCAGTCTTACTGTCTTACTATGCAATATTGGACCTCTGTAGTCCATGATGACAGAGTAATGACAGGGACGAGCACGCTTTCCTGTTGGTAAGTGGCTTGACAAACTAAGAATTATTTGACTTACACCATCAGAACCCAGTTCTCCCAACAGAATAAGCTCTGGATACCCTGGCACACCTGAAAACTGGGATCCTGACCTAAAATCATATCTCAAGACTCCTTTAAGAAGGATATAAATAACTCACTGAAAGAAATTCAGGAAAACACAGGTAAACAGGTAGAAGCCCTTAAAGAGGAATCAAATGAATCCCATAAAAAATACAGGAACACACAAACATGTGAGGGGTTGAACAAAGTGGTACATGACCTAAAATGGAAGAAAACAATAAAGAAAGCATGAATTTCAGGTAATCTTGGAAATGGAAAATCTAGGAGGGAGGTCAGGAGCTACAGATGCAAGCATCAACAATAGATTAAAAGAGATAAAAGAGAGAATCTCAGGTGTAGAAGTTACCTTAGAAGATATTGATGCAACAGTCAAAGAAAATACAAAACAAAAACCTCCTAATCCAGAACATCCAGGAAATCCAGGATACAAGAAAAGACCAAACCTAAGAATAATAGGAATAGTAGAGAGAAGATTCCAGCTCAAATGATGAAACATCTTCACAAAATCATGAAGAAAACTTCCCTATCCTAAAAGAAACAGAGAGCCATAAAATATGTGAAGGCTTTTCGAACACTATACAGATTGTACAAAGAAAAATCACATATTGGTTAAAACAGTAAATGTACAGGAAGAAAATAAACAATAAAGCATAAAGGGAAAGATAGATCCATCAGAATTGCATCAGGCGTCTTAAGAGACCCTAAAATCCAAAAAAGAGCCTTAGAAGGTCACACCCCTAACAGAACACAAATGCTGCCAGGCTACTTTTCTCTGAAACCTTTCAATCATCATAGATTTAGAAACAAAATATTCAACAAATTTCCCATCCAATTCACAGCAGTAAATTCCAGTGTGACAAAGATAAAGTAAGTTGACCCTCGGTCTTATTTGAAATATTTCTTTTAGAAACCTCCTGGACTGCTCTAAATGAAAGACGGATTCCTTTCCTAACATTTCACCAGCATTTTCTGTATGGATGGGAAATGATGTCTTCAGTGTTTAATTCCCCACATGTTAGACATGGTTATAGAGAGGTTGTCATCTGTGTACAGTGAATAGGCAAGCTAGAGCTATGGTACCTATTTAATTTAATGGTTAATTCACTGTCCGTAAATTCCACTCTTATGTGGGTATGTATTTGGAGAAGAAGCTAGAGTTGATGTTAGTTTTCGTGTAACAAACACAAGTGGCTTGGGTTCAACCTCTGTCCAGGAAAGACAAAAATCTCACTTTACATGATTTAGGATAAGTCTGTCATGGACATATCTATCATATTCCAATACAAATATGTCATTGACTTGGTCTTATGGTTTCAAATGAGAAATCACGTAAGAGGTGGAAAGGCATATCTTCTAGCTGCACATAGTTTATGCATGACATATAGCTCCGTGAATACACCTAGCAGAACCAGAAACAGTAGTTAAAAGTGTGTCCAAGGCAAAAAGAAGTTCTCAATCGCTAGATTTATCTCAGGGTATAGTATATCAGATCTTCAAAAGAAGAATCAATGTCAGTACCAATTTCTAGAATTGTTCTGCAGGCTAGGAATCTGCAGCGAACTTTTGCCTAATTCTTTTATATAAGGCCATAATTTGTTCTCAATGCCATTACATAACATAGTCAACAGAGAAAATTAAAAGACAATTTTCCTTGATGAGACAAAGATGCAAAATTCTCAATAAAATGCTTGCAAAACTAAACGCAAGAACCATGAAAAATCAAGCACATCAATCAAAGGAGGCTTCATTCCAGAGAAAATGCTAGGTAGAGAATTTCAAAAATACATTGACAGAACACAATCTACTCAATCTGTCAGTACCAGACTAAAAGACAAACAAACCCATGGAACAATTCATTAACTGCAGGGCTGACAACATAGGCAACAATGCTTTCATAAAAGTCCTAGAGGTACGTGAAGGATGCAAAGGACTCGCACCAATACAATGTGAAAGGCTAAAAGCAAGTAAGCCCACAGAGAAACATAAACCCCTAAATGGAGAGAAATCCAGCATTTACACTAAAATGTAGGAACACAAGGTTGTCTACACGCTATGCACCTATTATTTATAATATACTTGAGACTTTTAGCTAGAGAAAGAAGACAACTGAAAGAGAACAAGGGAATATAAATGGAGAGAAAAGAAGTCAAAGTGTCTTTATGTTCATAAGGATGTGACTTTACATATATAGACAACTCTGGAAAAACTCCAGGAAACTTCTACATGCTGATAAAAACTAGAGTGAAATAGAAAAGGTCCAAAAAGAACACAATAAATAAATTGATTTTCTATAAACAAATGGATTTGAGAAAGAGTGCAGGGAAACAACACGTTTTCACAATTGCCTCAAATATATCTTGAGTAAATTTAATTAAGCAAGCGAAAGCACTGTATAAACAAAACAAACAAAATGTAGCATTGGACTGAGGTCAGGGACTCCTACCGAAGACTTAGGAGAAGAAGTTGATGGAAACTGAAGAGAATTAATTACAATTTCATAGAAGACCAACTACTAACCTGGACCCCTGGGAGCTCCCTAGAGACGCACAAGCCAACAACCTGAAAGAGCATACATGGGAAGGTACCAGAAGCTAGAAACATAAGGTAGTAGGGCTTCCTTGTTTGGTCTCCAGAGGCAGATGCACTTAATCGAAAAGTGACGGACTCATGCCCGCTTGGGGGTGATTCCCAGGGCTTTCCTTTCCAGAGCAAAGGGGGAAAGGGAAAGGATTAGAGAAGAAGTCTTTGAGTGAGGGGGAGGACAGAGTGATAAAATATGGATCCATTTTAAATTTTCTCTCTGCACATGGTGACAGCTCCAGTTAGCTCCATCGTGACTTTCCATTGTATCCAAGCTGTATCCAGTTTCGGTTATTACTCATATGATTCTAGCAGTCAGTGGTTTATATCCCGGTCTTCATTTGATCTCCTTGATCCTCCTGTCTGTTTTATGCTAATATCATGCAGTATTTGCCCCGACCCGCAGGGCAGTTGACAAGGGTCTGGGGTCCACTTAGGAGAGAATGGGGGACAAGAGAAGCAAAGAACGGACAGCAAGTCAAGAAGTCTGATCAAGCTGACAATTTTTAACTTTTCTCAGACTGAAGATATACTGGTAGAAGCAAAATGTAGGGAGGGGTTGGGTGGCTACAAAAGAATGGGCCTGGCTTGATAACCAGGATATTGGCTGGGTAAATCGGCCAAGCGGAAGAACAGCAGGGTGGGTTGCTTAGTGACCTGACCATCAGTGCCTGACCACCGGTACTCAGTGATCTGACACCTAGATTTATGCTCTCTATTGAATTTATGGAGAGCTGCAGGTGCTGCTTTGATCTAACCTAAGGCTATTGCTTTGTGTTCTAAAATAAGGCTAAAATACAATTGCTTTTTAACCTGAAGACTATTGCTTATTATTCTAGCATAAGGCTAGAATACAATTGCTTTTTAACTTGAAGACTACTTTCGCCATCTCAAGGCTGCTCCCAACATCTCCCCCTTTTTCTTACTTAGAAGGACCGTGGTGGTAATTTTTTTTTTCTTTTCTTTTTGCTAAGGTAGGGATAGAGGCCTGACTTCTGGTATTTTTGGCTGGTGTTAACTCTCACGTATGTTGTCTGGCTACAAGGGCCCATGAAGCAGACAACACTTAGCTCAGGCAAGGGAAGCACAAGTAGGTGGAGTGGTCTCGGGCAGGACTTCAAGCCATGAGAGAGCCCCTTGGTAACTGCCTCTGTCTTAGGTTGGAGCAAACCATTTTTATGTCTCTAGGCCCGTCATTGGATAAGGCAGCAGCTTATGGCGGCCCTCCTGTCTGAGGCCTCAAATGGTCAGAGAATGTTGCTCTCTTACCTGTCATTGACTGTCCAGTTTAGCTTACAGGGGGAGGTGGTTGATAGCAAGGCACACACCTCAATCATTCATCTCATGGTGATGACAATGGACCTGTATATGCCTAGCTTGAATGGTTTCGGGTTGTTGCTTACATGCCATGAGTGTGTTGAAAATCACGGGTCCCAGTAACCACAGGCAAAGTATTAACTAAGGATCTTAGAAAGGCATCAAAAGAGCCAGACTTGTCTCTCAGTGGGCCCAGGGGCTTTGTACAAAGGCATCCCCTTGCAGTGTCTCATCTCGCCTCCCTTAGCAAAGGTAGAAGGAACTTTGTCACCAAGAGGGCGGAAGGCCTGGGACACCTCCCCTTATTTGGTCCTGGGGCAGAAATGCCCTTTCTTAGGTTGGGTGAAGATGGGAATGGGAAGTGCCTGAGGTGGGATAATATTTTTGTCTTGTGTTTTCTGATCCTCCATAGCCAACCTATGATAATGAATCTGTATAGGTTTAGCCATTAAATCATCTATTTGTCACTTTATAAAGCCTGTGACTCTACTAAGAGCCCAAGGCCAAAAGGAAATAAGCAAAATTAATCCCACCAATGGTCCTAAAATGGAGGGCAGTAAGGTGGTAAGCCATGGGGAGGTTGAAAACCAGTTCTGATACCAGCTTTCGTCTTTTTCTCTCTCTTTCTTTCTCTTTTCTAAGCCTTCTCTAACCTTTTTTATACTCTCTTTTACCATGCCTGTTTTGTCTACATAGAAGCAACACTCTTCTTTGAGTGCTGCACAGAGTCCTCCTTGTTGTAAAAAGAGAAGATCAAGTCCTCTGTGATTCTGAACTACTACTTCTTTGAGGGAAGACAGAGAGTCAGACAGGTCGTCAACCCCTTGCTGGAGTCTTTGGACATCAGCATTGATGGTAGTGCTGAGTTCTTGGTACCTGGATTTAGAGAGAATGAGTGAAGAGATACCTGTCCCTGTTCCCACAGCACCAAGGCTAAGGAGCACTGATATGGTGATGGCAGAAATAGGTTCTCGTCATTGATGGACCAAAGTGGGGGGTAGGTCAGAAGACTGATCCCAGAGATGAAAAAATTCCTCCGAATGAAAATAAATTAATCAAGGAACTAATTGTACAAGAATACAAAAATCTGACTTTATGGGGGAAAAAGCCTCAGTTGAAAGGCAGGGAGTAAGGCCATCGAGGCAAACCCACCAGGCATCATTAGGGGGCAACAGGTATTGACTGTTTTTATCAGGGACAAGGGTGAGATTACAAAGGGGGGCATACTGTAAGGAGGGAGATATAAGGGTAACACAAAGTCGAAATCCAGAGACCCGGGAGAGGGACAAACCATTCCATTATCCAGGTTGCCAGTGGCAATGCTCTAGAATCATTGGTGGGACATGTCAGGAATAA